>NC_135868.1:13019277-13076033 GCF_031162955.1 Sander vitreus
GATAGCATCTGTGTTAAACGTACAATATGTAACTTTCTGCCGCTAGGGGTCTCTCAACCAAAACAATGGACTGTAAACACAGACGTTTGATGACGTAGGGAAGTGACGTGGAATTATGGAAGTTTTTATTGCTAAGCGCTATCGTTGATTAGAATGCTGTTCACGGACGAGTTTACCCATTCAAGTTTATTCACGTTACCTTTAGTAACGTTTATTCATATCATGCTAATAAAATGGCTGCAGTTTCCCCAACATAATTACGTTTTTCTTGATTCAATCTGTATTGGTAGCTGACCAGTTAGCTAGTGAGCCGGCAAGCTAACATTAGCGGCTAACGTTATCAGGTTTTACCACACTATCACAGTCTATTTCACATGCCAATGTCACCTTTTGGATTTTACCGGGCGGACGGGGTTTGTTATAACGCTAGCTAGCTACTCACCGAGGCTGAGAGACGTGTGTGGGTGGAGATTCTTTGCGATGGTGATGATGTTCCATGCCTGTTGTGCAGCAGCAAAACATCTCCCAGCTGCCCGATCTCCCCCTTCACTTTTCTGTCATCTTAACTATTCGTTTTGGTGCTTACCACACCTGTTGTCGGGTTAATTTAGCTAGCTAACTGTAAAGACAGCTAAACGCGAAGGGGGGAGAAATTCGGCAGGGAGGAGATTTTCGGTACAAACACCGTTAGCGTTTACGGAGACGTAGCTAGCTAGCTAACATTATGGATGGCCGATGTTGTGACTAGGATGCCTGGGTCTGATATTCTCTGTTTCCCGACGCTTCATTAAACTAGCGTTAGCGTCGTAAGCACTGGCTGGGGTTAACGGTAACTAGCTATTGTTACATGTCCCGGCTGTGTTGTCAGCTATCATCCCGAATGATGTCTCTTTGTGCCTAGGGGAGTGAGGCAGGCAGAGCGGAGTGTGCTAGCTGGCTAAATTAGCATTAGATTAATCGTCTATCTATACAGCTAACATTAACGTTACTAGTGAACTTATTCGTGGGTTAGCGCAGTGCTGCTTTTATCCATGGTCAAAACAATCATACTACTAATAACTTTGATGAGCGTGTTGAACGATGTTGTAACCCTATGATGTTATCCACCAAGCATTAGCTAGCATTAATGTTAGCTACTTGTCAATCAGCACATACATTGTAGTAACATTAAGCTGGATTAATATTGATATGTATCAATAAATAAGGTTTCTGCTGTATTACTGTGTTGCAAAGTGACATGTTATTAATCACAAAATGATGCATTTTGGCAGGAAAAACAGTGTTACCAGTACTTTTTTTTCTGTGACATTGTATGACTTACAATTACTCTCGAACGTATCATCTGGGTGCCCATGTTTTGACGGAAGTTACGAGTAACTAGATGGTGAAAGGTTATGACGCCACTGACGGGCGACTAGCTAAATGAAACGTGACGTGTCTGAAAATAAAATAACAGATTTCTCTGGGTTTGCCATTTGATGGAAACATTTGGGATAGTGTAACTACACAACTCAAAAAAATATATAACATAGGTATGGTCGTTTTTAGACATTTTAATGCAGAAAAGTTCCATATTGTACCTTTAAAACCTAGTCTAGTCTAGTCTTATTTTTTCAGTAAAAAATAAATATATATATTTTGTGTTGGCAGAATTGCTCAGTGAAATTAGGTTGTATCATTATTTTTGTCGCACAGAAAGCTGGATAAACGATACACATTATTTGTTTGTGTGCATTTTTGTAGCTGATACAGGTTTTTATGTGTATGCACGTGCATTGTTTACCATACATAAGTATGCTACAATGCAAAACAATGCCTTTTTTATTTATTTGATGGTTTGCATTACAGGTTGAGCAATCATAGCAGATACAACTCATATTTGTGTACATTTTACATTTAGAATTACTGTATTGGCACTTAGCTTCCACTGTCATGCAGCTTGACTACTAAGGAGCACAGCAGTATAATAAGCTTAAATTCCTTAATCATTATTAGCAACAACCAACAGGCCACGGCTCAGTGCTCTGAAAATCTTCTTCTGACCCTCAAAAGGTCCTCGGAGAGATGAGCTGGGAATAAAAAAACAGAATAAGCAGAGAGATGGAGGGTACTTTAACCTCTGAGAGTTATTTGTCTTAGAACAACAGGCCCATTCGTTCTTTTTACCATTTGCTGAACCATTTTGCCAAGCAAGATGAACTACAATGAATAGCGCCATTCTTCACAGATGCAAAAGCAGATAAATAAAATGTACGGTAATGCAATGCCTGACAAAACGCTCCAGCTTGGAAAGTGGGCTGGCAGCCAGACAGTTGCCGCTCCTGGACCGGTGGAGGGGAGGGAATGAGAAATGCTCCAATATCCCTCAATGGTTATATTCAAAGGTTCCCATCCAGTGTGGTGTTGCCATGTTGCAGTATTTACTTTTTCTTTGTGATCACACAAGACCATTTAAAAGATATATTTAAGAAGTGTGAGGTCCCTGCTGTCCCATCATGCACCACAGTTGACTTAGAAAACCCTTTTCACTGCTGTTTACCTTTCCCCCCAACAACACACCTTCAACAAAGTGCTTCAACACAACAGCACAGTATCTGCAGAGTTTTACTAAAACCACAAGAGAGTTGACCTGCCATTACTCACAAAAAAGCATCCATACACATGCACAAATACATTTGCATTTTACAAAATAATTAGTAATATGCTAAAATATAAATACAGTTTGCAGTTTTCTTTACTATAACTGACTGCTGATATTGGACCTAATGCAAGAAATATTTTATATTCTTTCTATCTTAAACCTTTCTTACTGTTTTTTTTTGTGAAGTTTGCTGGTATGTGTGTTCCAATTTGATTCACCAACCTCTCTTAACTGCACAAACTTGTAAATTGCTCATTTCAATCTGATGAATGCCACATGTTCACGAGAAGGTGCACATTTCTGGGATTTGATCATTTACATAATCAAAGCCCCCAAGCTGCTATATAAAGCTGTCTGTTTGTTTTAGTCTAGTCTAAAGTCTAAGTAAAAAAATAAAATTGAAAACCAGTTTGGTAGTGGTGACCTCAGAGGAGCCTGGAGAGGTACAACATCTATGGCATCCATTAATCTGTCTTCCTGTGAGCCCATGCAGGTAATCGATATAAACGGTGCGGACAGTGCTGACTTGGCTAATGTCTTTAATTCTTTCTTTTCTCGTTTTGAAAGGACAGATTTTGAAGATAATATTTCCAAGCTGCGAGAGTCTCTGGTATCTCTCAATGACTTGGTGATATCCTGGGAAATTGTCACAAAGTTATTCAAGAAGTTGAATTCTCACAAAGCTTCTGGCCCTGACTTTATGTGGGGACGCACCCTGAAGTACTGTGCTGACCTCACTGTGCTCACAACACTTTTT
This sequence comes from Sander vitreus, assembly GCF_031162955.1. Lineage (NCBI taxonomy): Eukaryota > Metazoa > Chordata > Actinopteri > Perciformes > Percidae > Sander > Sander vitreus. The sequence continues at coordinate 13,022,676 of NC_135868.1, forward strand.
CAGATGTGTGCAGACTGTGGTCAGAGACTGACGATATGAAAAACATCTACTATAATACCTGAATTTTGACTTTTTTTTAAAAAACATAATGCTGTCTCCCTCATTGATGGCAAACTTGATCCATTACAGTTTGCTAATCAAGCAGAGAAAGGAGTGGACGATGCTAAGTTATTTATTTTATACAGAGTAAATATGCACCTTAAAAAACCCAAATCCCATGCCAGAATTTTATTTGCTGATTTTTCTTCAGCTTTTAATAAGATGCAGCCTCATATTTTAGTTGAGCGACTTACCTCTTATTTTAACTTACCTAGTCAGATCGTACTGTTGTTTTTTTTTTTACTTTTTAGCAGACAGAGTTCAACAAGTTCTGGTGAATGGTCACAGGTCAAACATTATCACCTCAAATACAGGCTCACCTCAGGGCTGTGTACTTTCCCCCTTGCTTTTCATTATGTACACAGACAGCTGTAGGACTTCTGAAGAGGGCAGCTACCTTGTGAAATTTTCTGTTGACACTGCCCTACTGTCTCTTCTTCAGGGTGCAGAATCAGGGCATGGCTGCGCCTAATCAGCATTTGTTCAATGGTGTGATGACAACTACCTAGACCTCAATGTTAGAAAAACTAAAGAGTTAGTTATTGATTTTAGGAGGAATTATCTCGAGCCTCATGCTTGCATCATCCATGGTGGAAATGTTGAAGCCGTTGACTCATATAAATACTTGGGAACCATATTTGACTCTAATCTTAAATTTTATAAAAATACAGAGTCAATTGTCAAACGAGGACAACAAAGAATTCACTTGATGAAGCTTAACTCTTTTAATGTCTCTGAGGAAAGTTTATGTAGCTTTTATCATTCCTTTATTGGAAGTCTTAACTTTTTCATTAATTTGCTGGTTTCATGGGTTGCCTATGAAAAGCAAGAATAGCCTCATAAACATTGTAAAGATCTGCTCTAAGATCTCTGGACTTCTGTTACCAGACCTGAGCTCCCTCTGGAAGAAACAGGTAGTCTGAAAGTTAAGAGAATCATGGGTAATTCTGGCCATGTTCTTTCTTGTAGATTATTTTTAATGCTATCAGGGCGGCGCAATCTTGTGCAACAACTTCTTCTGTGGTGTGGCAACACCTCTTGAACATACCTCACGTAACGTTAGAACTGCAGTAGGCTACACAGTAATAGGCCACTAGAAACGGTTGTAATAATAATCACTAAGTTTAGTTATGATTATCATACATATTTGCTAATGATTATTCCGGATAGCGGTGCATAGTTGCCTGTCATAGAATAGCAATATATATTATAATATGTATATATATATGTATATATATATATACATATATATATTAAATATTGGTGCTGATGTGTCCCCTCCAATATATAATATGATTACGGCCTTGTTCCAAATTCATTCAGAGTAAGGGATTTTGATTCTTAACTCAAGTGTTTTTCTTGGGCAGACTATCTGTACATGAATCATACAACAGGTCTGGAGCACTTGTGAATATTTGTTCCTACCTAGGAGAACATTCTAAATATAAAAATAGTTTTTTATTTCGTGGGTCCATTCTCTCCAGTATTAACTGTGATTCAGTTGACCCTGGCACCCTTTACACCACACTCTGCAATATTAAATCAAAGTGAAAATGTTTAGTTTTACCACAAATCTTGGGTAAAAAAAAAGATGGCGCTATGGGCTGTGTGTGGTAAACAGTGTCAAGCTGTAAAATGAAGGAAAAAAATGTCAGAGGTGGAGTTGGGTTTTCTACTGGAATCTGAATTACATGAGTAATATTTCCAAATCTATCTGTCTCGCTATAACTTATATGTATACGGTCTGCTCGCCTCCACAACAAGAATAATAAATTCAATATTTAAGCCAGACGCACAAACCTGCCATTACTGTGTGTGTGTGTGTGTGTGTGTGTGTGTGTGTGTGTGTGTGCTGTTTCTGATTGTAGGGCCCTTGCTGTATTTGAACCACATGTGTTACATGCCTGCTGTTCTAGTTTTACATTAATAAAATGTGTGTCTGTGTGTGAGCGCACAATCCTGCTCCTTATAGTGGGAGTGTTATAGTAATAAAATCATCACACAACCTCATTGTTTCTGACATTTAACCAGCAACTCTGGAAAAGGAGAGGAGAGGAGGAAACATCCTGTGGGAAACATTCTCCTGTGGTTAAGGGTTTCAAGTCATAGCGATTATTCTGGATGTGATGGCAGGTTTATTTTCATACTAATTTTCAAGCATCACCGTATGAATCAGATAGCTCTGTCTGTAGACGATACACAGGCAACTTGCCTCCTTCCAGCAGGGAAGGAAGGTTGGAAATTGGGGCAGTATATTCTTGTGAGATGATTTGTTGCAATTAAACTTCTGCATTTTATTGTGGACGGTGAAAGCTTGCATTGTCAAAGTGCTTATATATACAGTAGATGGTGCAACTGGACACTGAGGAGAACAGATCAGGTATAAGTCTGAGAATTGGAATAACCAATAGTCTTCTCGACACTGAGGTAATAGGAGAGAATCCACTCTAAAACTATTTACAATAAATCATTTAGTTATTTATTTTGCATCTAGGCCATATTTCTTGTAGCTTTTTGGCCAAATATGTTTTACAGTATTTAATTTTAAATTAAACAGACGGAATATTTAACAATGAAAAGAAATGTGCGGGGGAGAGGAGGGGGGGACAAATAAGATAATTTATTATTCATTCTCTAAAGAATATTCACAATGTTAAAGTCATTTATTTAGGGTTTGCCATAAATAACTAAACAAAATTAAAAAAACAGAGGCAACTTTTTTACTCCTAAATGTTCTTTTGGACTTGAAATGAGAAAAAGAACTCTACAAAGAATGCCGATTTTATCTTATAGAAAACCAGAGGACACCAAGGTTATGTCCTCCATGTCCATTTCCAGAAATATGTTGTACTATTATATACATATTACACATAGTTTTTTTTAAGGCTGATTCTGATGTTTAGGCTGAGTAGAGATCAACACGTACACCACTTACATTGTCTCCGTATAGGGAATTAATTCCCCCTATTCTGATGTATATTCATCTAAATGTCTTTAAACTACATTCCTGGCAGTGTAGAAAAAAAACCATTTAGACCATAATGTCCATAATGTAGGGATATGCCATTTATAGATATAATTGAAAATGTGAATGAAGAATTAAAACGTGGTATTTGGACATATTTCTTTTTTTCGGCGGGGCCAAATATTTTAATTGGTGGGGTTGTACTGCAGAAGTTTGGACTCATGACAAAATCCAACTCATGAGTATTAACAAAATCCTAGCTACAGCCCTGTCTTCTAATAAGAAGTTTGTGAAAATAAAAACTAGATGACTGGTGAGTAGGAGTCAATCTGCAAATAAGTTTGAAAATGTGACATTAAATGATCGGGAAGATTTCCCTCTCTGAACAGTATCTTCTACATAAATGCAGTGTAGTATCAGTGTGTGAAGCTGAAAATGTAGTCTCATCATGCTGAGATATTTTCCAGCGCAGCTAAGTGAACTTTAATGGCACATCGATTTTTATCAGTCAAAACAGTCCGATTTCTGTGTCCTTCTTTCAGTCATGGCTAGAACTCTTTTTTTTTAGACTTTCTTACTGACAGTCAATAATCATGAAGAAGAGGAACTCGATGTAAATGTCTCTACCCATGGTTGCCTGGATAGTCCGTAATGCATTGCAGCTTCAAGACACATTGCAAGAGCGTGACTCACTTTTTCTTGATAGGAACAAATGTCACTCCCCTGTCTTCACTCCTGCTCTCTCCCCACCTACACACAGACATCTGAAAGCAACAAGTTAATTTCTGATCTGAGGGGATTCATTGGTTAAAGTCATTCTGGGAAATGCAGGAAAACATTAACTGGAGTAGGAGACAGGTGGGGAGGGAGTGGGTACACCGAACGAGTAAATTGCAACACTTAATCACAAAATAACTGCTGGAATGCACTGAGAATCGCAGATTGATGGCATCTAAGAGCGAAAGAGTACCTGAGGGTGGAATTTTCCTATAATTGTGTAGTCAACATCCACTGACTCACAGCTCTGACACGGTGACAGTGGGTAATACAAGGGGACTGCTGTCCAGTTGTGTTTGTTATATATCTGTGTATGGGAGGGCAGTGGCGGTAGTGGCAGCACAGACTGGAAACAAACTGCACCTCTGAAAAATCAACAAGCTGTGAACAAGTTGCAGCAGAGGAGTTGCGGTGGCAATATTAACTGGTGCAAGACACAACACATTAATTATTTCCCTTTTTCACTTCACAAATCTTTCATGTAAACCAGCAGAAAAGTTTGGAAAGCTACCGTCCGTGTATAATCCATTACAGATTACAGATTGCATGCTTGCAACGGTGATCAGTCACAGAATTTAGACGGGAATTTTCCATTACAACCTATATGCTCAGAGACAATGAAATCTGTGCATTTTAATATTAATAACGCCATAATATTGTACAGTTTCTCATACTGTTTTGATGCTACATTGAGTATTGTTTCAGCACAGCTTGTGTACTCTTTTCTGCTCATCTTTGGCTTTTTGGTTCACAAATGTTATAATGTAAGTAGTTAAAATAGCACTGTGTTGCTACAGGTACTGGTGAGAAGATGTCCTGTTTAAATAAAAGACGAGTTTGAAGGCTTACTAGACCTAAAACACTGCACAGCGGTTTATAATACTTTTACGAATTTTGTAACTCTTGAAAGTTAACACCCTCCCCTCATTTTTTTTATGCAGGTTTGGTGCTCCATTGGACATTGTTTCAGCACTCCTTGCTGCGAAGTGATGCAGAACAAAATAAACAATGAGAGCCATTAGGTATCAAGGTATTAGTGTTTCTTTTCAATTAGTAATTTGTCTGTGCAAGTAAACAAAAATGGTACTCCTGATACATGCAGGGCTGCACAGTATTAAGACATATTTGCTGCTGCGTTTGTGTATTGCATAACTTTAAAAGCTTCAGTCAAAAATGTAAATGCATTTCAGTACTATAAACCTTTTATTATCCTCGACAAAAGCGGTTGATATTCAACAACGCTTTGAGTGTCTGCAGAGCAACTAATGGCTTTGCCATGTGTGTGTGTACAGTATGTGTGCATGGGTGTGCGTTCTACATGAGTAATATTGTAGTATAGATGAATTATTGGCAGCCATCCATGACTATGCACTGCTGTGCCACAGGGGTCTTTAATGTGTGTGTTTTTATGTGAAGCACTCTGTGTGTGTGTGTGCATGCAAACCCATAGCTTTTATATACTGGCAGGCAGACAAAAACAACAACCCTGAAGTTAAAGGAGACAAATCTAATCACACAAAGCAGGGGGGAAGCAATCACACTCTCTCACACACACACACACACACACACACACACACACACACACACACACACACACACACACACACACACACACACACACACACACACACACGTGCGCGCGAGAGAGAGAGTACACAGGCAGTCTTTCTTCTTTCCCCTCCTTTACACATGCATGCATACTCACAGACCTGGATATATGACAACTGTGGAAAGTCTGGGAACTGGAGAGTTTTTCAAGAAAGTGTCTGTTCAGTGGACCATTACCATAGTTCAGCAGGGTTTGGCCACAGCTCCTGTCCCTTTCCTTTGCAAAATGCACCAAGATAAATAAATACGCCTGTATTTGAAAGTCAAGTATTAAAAAGTAATTTATAGTTCAGGCCAACATGTCTTGGTTAAATATAATGAAAAGCAACATGTTTATAATACACCCTGACTCTGGTCATTGCATTCAGTTTTACAGCAAAGAAAATAAACTTTCTCAGTGCAACAACAATCTTTTAAAATTGATGTTCATGTATTTTTGAAACTGACTGGACAATAGTGAAATGATTTGTAGTAGTAATTGTGATTTGTAATAGTGATATGATTAATTTTGTATTCATGGGGCTTTGAGACATGAAACAAACTCTGTGTAACAAACTGCCATTAAAAGTTGTCATAAAGGAGCCGCAAGGACTGAACAGACAAGAAAAATGCAACAACTAAAAAAGAAAAGAGAAAAAACAAGTTCTAGACAGCATAACAGAGTAATACTGTGCATCACAACACATGGATTGGTTTAAGAAATAAATAAGTTGAAGCCAAAGTAACTAATGTGTCAGACACATATGGTAGTACATACATGTAGTTTTAGAATTTGTATAATATTAAGTCAATTGAACAGTAAGTATGTTTATGCTGACCAGCCTTTAAATTAAAGTAGAATACTAGATCTTTCTCATCTCTTTCATATTTCTTTCTCTCTGATTTTTCAGATTTTTGATCATTACATACCAGGACCAGCTCGCACAAATATGATGACAAGCACAACATGTCTTGCACATTTATTTCATACAGAGTCATGCAATTAGAAAAAGAAAAAGAAACCAGACATGAATACACAATTGTATCAAGGATAACAAAAAGGGATTTGGCTACTCATAACTGCATTTGGGGTTAACAGAGGACAGAGAGAAAATAAAGAGAGCACAAATATAAAATAACATAAATATAACGCATCAAGCAAAGCAACGATAATGATACAGGGGACAGAAAAAGAGAGTGAGTGTGTGAGAGAGAAAAGTAGATAGAGGGCAAGATGGTGCATGAGATGATAGTCAAAGAGACATAATTACCGAAACCAATAACAACACTCCAATGATGGGTCAAAAAGATAAAAGAGAGGGTCAAATTGCAGATGAGGAGAATCACAGAAATACCGAGAAAGTTGAAGACGGAGAGAATCATAGTTTCCATTTTCCAGTGCGTCACATGAAAACAGTCTATTCATTAGAGCATCAAAACATGCAATTTTAGAGAGAGAGAAATAACAAAGATGCTCTCTGTCTCTGTTGCCAACTCAAAGCAGTAGTGTGTATGTACAGTATTTATACACAGTATTTATATATGGGTGTACTTATGTGTATTTTTCTAGTTGGCAAAGACATATTCAGAATTGAGGAGGCCCATGCAGCCGCTCTCACTATCAATCTATCAATAATTTAAAGTTAATGGTGTATTCTGCCTGTGTTCAATTAAAACCTGAAATCCTTTATCTTACTGTTTGTTTCTGTATTCAAGAAGAGTGCAACCTGATATAGAAAAAGCAAGCTCTGATGACAGGTGTAGCCTGTTCTCACTTGGAAATCTGAATTTGAATCAGTCAGAGTTTCGTCTATTCTATTTCCTTGACGTTCCACTTCCGGGATTGCTCCGCCGTAATTTCGCAGATTTTCGTTTCCTTCCGCTTTCTTTGTGTTGGAATTCTAAACTATGGTGAGGACTATGGTTGACTGCTCCTCAGATCTCTGCAGGATAAATGAGACAGCTAGCTAGGCCAATCTGAGTTTTCGCTCGCACAACTATTTTGCAGCGGCTCCGTCCGGTGCTTAGCACCGCCCAAAACAATTGTGATTGGTTGAAAGAAATGCCAATAAACCACAGCACATTTTTCTCCCATCCCACAATGCTGTGTGGAGTAGCCAGACCCTCCTCCACTCCGCAGCGTGTGGATAGTCTGGCAAAGCGAGACTAGGGCTTCGTAGACATTTTGAACAGTTCACATTATGTAAAAAGCACCTCTCTCCCAAGTCCATTTTTTAAAGTATGTTCTCTGTAACACTTTCAACACTGGATCTCCAGAGTAAGGTATCTATATGGCCCTGGCCTCCACTGTTAGGCAACCACTGCTTCAAGCACCTTGAAAACAGCCTTTACTTATTTCACACTATGCTATCATTTATTCACTCAGGTTCAAGAGTTAAACTGATACACACATTAGATTTGTAATATTCAGCCTGTGCCCAGGGGCCTCTAAACGCTAGAGGTCTCGCATTCAGTGCTGTCCAAGCTAAGATCTCTGTGGTCAGAGGCCCAGGGGCAATTTTTCCATTGATCTGGTCAGTAATCCTTGCCGCTAGCTATGGCCAAGTCTAAGTGCATGTGTGTTTGTGGGGTGGGAGAAGGGAGAAGGGAACTTTGTCAAACATGCGAAGTTCTCTTCTCTTTTTTTTCACCCCTATGTTTCTCTTCTTTGATTTGTTCTGTTTTCTATCTTTTTCTTCTGCTCCTCCAACATGTGATTAACCCCAAGAATGGAAAAGCTGCCCCTGTCCACTTTGTGTAAGATTACATGGCCATGGGATGTTTTGAAGTGCGGATTGTCTAAACAGACATTTCCATGTAAACAAGGATGTATGGGCTGCATTTAACAGTTTATTTTCAACCAGGCGCTTGCAGCTATGGACTGCTTTACCAGTTGTTAAGAAAACACACTGTGATTTTGAGAGATTGGCCCACCGATTAAATTGCCTGCTAAGTGATGAGAATACTGAAAGGGACACTCTTTTATCTTGGAGCAGATGAAGAAGAATATATCATACAAAGTTAAACTATCAATTATAGACATCAGAATTGTTCCCACATCCTCCATAGTAATAGTGTAGTGTATGCACGTCAACATTATTGTATTAGATGCTTTGGCAAGAACACAAAAGAAATGCCATAAAAGGTGTGTGCACACTGAGTTGGGGGCATTTGCTCAGTGTGTGGGCACATCTTTCTAGAATAACAATTATATAAACAGCATGCTGAGTTACAGTAGCTGAGAATAGTTAGATTTTGAATAATACAATTTGATCAAATGAGTTCAGTGATCCTTTTGATGTAACTGACAGTTTTTTGTAAAAATACAAAACATAAATACCACCACCTAACAACATTTCCCTAAAGGAAATGAACATTGTGGATATTTATTGACATAAATACTTTTGTCACTGAGGCTGCAGCATTTTCAGTTAAACTTGCATTCATTTTCCTTTTTGACCGCCTCGGAGCAGTGTTACAAACTGTAAACACAACACTGACATATTGTCACCCATTAAAATGTTATGTTGAACGTGTTGCCTATTTCAGCAGACATGGAGCAACATTTATTTAGAACCTTGTTACTTGCCACCTGGCAAATGTAAGTCCAGTATTCCCTCTCTGTTTAGATTAGTTTTGGTCTCGAGGAACCCCTGAAGGTAATAGCTGGCTCTGTAGTTGCTAAAATGCTCCATTATGTTCACCATGAAAGCATATTGTATCCGTCTGCCATTTGGTGCTGGGCAGGTAATGTACAATAGGTTTTTCAGATAATTTTGCTGAAAATAACTGCTTGCTGCGGCCAGAAACAACACAGAGTGGTAAGAGTGAAAGAAAAAAGAAAAATTATCTGTCACTATCACTACGAGCATTCAATTATAAAAACTCAGATTAGCTCATTAGAGTCCTAATAGCTGCAATGATGCGCAAATCCAAATCTAACATTAAATACAGTTTACACTAGTAAAGACCAAATGTCAAAATGTGCTTTCTTCAAAATGCCCAGAGATCAGATTGAATGCACTCTCGCTTTCAGAGAGACAGAGACAAACACACACACACACACACACACACACACACACACACACACACACACACACACACACACACAGAGCTGGGCGATATGGAGAAAATCAGATATCACGATATTATTGACCGAATACCTCTATGTCCATACTACGACAATATTGGAGGGTTGACTATTGGTGCTTTAACAAAATATTTTCACAGTTAGATTTCAGAAAAAAGATCATCAACAATGTGAATATAATGATTAAGTGGTTAAAGGCAAATAATTGAACAGTCTGGTAAATTGAGAAAATTACATCACTTTACTGTAATGCAGCCTTTAAAACCAGGAAAAGACAACACCATATTACAATATCCAAAATCTGAGACAGTACCTAGTATCATATCACGATATCGATATAACATCGATATATTGCCCAACCCCACCCACACACACACACACACACACACACACACACACACACACACACACACACACACACACAGAGAGAAGCCCCCTGCAACCAGAAAATAATCTCAATCTACTAAACCAAAGGAAAACACACAAATCCACTTGAACTGAAATAAAACATTTGATCATGCTTTAAAGCACATTTCACCCCAGCAATCACATAAACACAAATATATTCAGAAATATTTCCCTCTGTGAAATATTGTAACGATTATCAGATTATCGTTTCATCTTTTGTTTTGGTGGATCTGGACTCCCGATTTTAAACTCTAAACAGATCGGATAAAAGGATGCTTTGAAGTCTGATGACTGTTTCACTTTGGTTCTCCTCTTCTTCCCCTTTTCTTTTTCTCCTTGTTTTTGTATTTTTCTGTCTTTTTATGGCTCTCGATGTAGGTCTGTGTGTCTTGAGGTGGGGTAAGCTTTGTTTTTTGTTTAGACATCTCGACCCATCAAACCACTGCTGCTTCTTTACACAGCTAGCATCCAGAAAAGTATACTTTACTTAAGGATATTCTGCTTTCAGTTGTCCACTCTTGGTAGGTCAAAGGTCATAATGGACACTTCAGTGGCAAAATAGATCTTTGATAAAGATGTCTTCTTCTTGCTCTGTCTCTTTTATTCCCTCCTTTCCCCCATTTGTATATCTCTTTCTTTCTCTGCATGCTTCTCTGCCTTCCTTGTTTTCCTCTCACATATGTAGCGGTAGTAACACTAATTGACCATTCTTAAACATCCCATAACCTAATCCTTGTTTCTATGATGACATAATTAAATTCCACAGTCAGATTACTTAACAAATTCCTCCAAGAACAAGGTATACGTGCACACAAACACCGACACGCACACACACATCTGCTTAGTCACTTTTCCAGTTGGCATGTTTCTTCAATTGAAGTAAATAATAAGGAACACCAACGTAGAATCAACGTGTGTGTGTGTGTGTGTGTGTGTGTGTGTGTGTAAGGAACACCAGCGTTGATGGTTGATAGAGAAATGATGGAACTATTAAATTCATTAAAAGACAGATTCGGCAGTCATGCTTTGCTGGAACACCGATACAAACACACATATAGCGAGTAGCCACACACATATACACACATACTGTACTGTACTTGTTTTGTTTAGAATTCGAGGCAGGGAATACATTTGTTTTTCTATCTATATTTATAGTCCTTTCCTTCTGAAATGATCCAGATCCCTCCAGTGAGTTATTAGTCTTTAATTTTATGTGTGAGGAGGGATATACTGTAAGTTGGACGGAAAAGTGACGCGTCAATGTGTGCAGTCCCTGACTACTCTTGTGTGTTGAAGATGGTGTATACTGTAGGTCTCTGATGGCAGTAGTGTTAAAGCAGTGTATTTTCCTAGATCAAGAATTAACTTTAAGCCAACATGGATTTCCTGGACGTGCTCCAAAAACATGGAAATTTGAGCACCCACAAATCCATGTCAACTCCATCTGCTGATGGAAATCATGTGTTATGATCAAAAGTTCCTGAACAGCTACTGAATTAAAAAATGTAAAAACAAAATCCTCTGGAGGGGCTTACCTCTACGCACAGTCTTGGTTCTGGAACCATACTCCTGGATAGGGGTTGGACTCTTTTCTTCTCCGGAGTTGCCCAGGGTGTGAGGCGCCGGGCGGGTGTGGGGATACTCACAAGCCCCCGGCTGAGCACCGCTACGTTGGAGTTTAACCCGGTGGACGAGAGGGTTGCCTCCCTACGCCTGCGGGTTGTGGGGGGGAAAACTCTGACTGTTGTTTGTGCATATGCACCAAACAAGAGTTCAGAGTATTCAGCCTTCTTGGAGACCTTGAGTGGAGTCCTGCATGGGGCTCCAGTCGGGGACTCCATAGTTCTGCTGGGGGACTTCAACGCGCACGTGGGTAATGATGGAGACACATGGAGAGGCGTGATTGGGAGGAACGGCCTCCCTGATCTAAACCAGAGTGGTTGTTTGTTGTTGGACTTCTGTGCTAGTCATGGATTGTATATAACGAACACCATGTTCGAACATAGGGATGCTCATAAGTGTACTTGGTACCAGAGCACCCTAGGCCAAAGGTCAATGATCGATTTTATAATCGTTTCATCTGATCTGAGGCCATATGTTTTGGACACTCGGGTGAAGAGAGGGGCGGAGCTGTCAACCGATCACCATCTGGTGGTGAGTTGGGTCAGGGGGTGGGGGAAGACTCTGGACAGACCTGGTAAGCCCAAATGGGTAGTGCGGGTAAATTGGGAACGTCTGGATGAGGCCCCTTTCCGACAGACTTTCAACTCACACCTCCGGCGGAGCTTTTCGTGCATCCCTGTGGAGGCTGGGGGCATTGAACCCGAGTGGACAATGTTCAAAGTTTCCATTGCTGAAGCTGCGGTGAGGAGCTGTGGTCTTAGGGTCTTAGGTGCCTCAAGGGGCGGTAACCCACGAACACCGTGGTGGACACCGGTGGTCAGGGAAGCCGTCCGACTGAAGAAGGAGTCTTTCCGGGATATGTTATCCCAGACGACTCCGGAGGCAATTGCAAGGTACCGAAGGGCCCGAAGGCCTGCAGCCTCTGCCATGAAAGAGGCAAAGCAGCGTGTGTGGGAGAAGTTCGGAGAAGACATGGAGAAGGACTTTCGGTCGGCACCAAGGTACTTCTGGAAAACCGTTCGCCACCTCAGGAGGAGGAAGCGGAGAACCATCCAAGCTGTGTACAGTAAGGATGGGACACTGTTGACCTCAACTGAGGAGGTAATAGGGCGGTGGAAGGAGCACTTTGAGGAACACCTAAATCCGACTAATACGCCCTCTATGGTAGAGGCAGAGCTGGAGGATGAGGGGGGATTGGCATCAATTTCCCTGGTGGAGGTTGCTGAGGTAGTTAAACAACTCCACAGTGGCAAAGCCCCAGCATTTGATGAGATCCGTCCAGAAATGCTTAAAGCTCTGGGTGTGGAGGGGTTGTCTTGGTTGACACGCCTCTTCAACATTGCGTGGAAGTCTGGGACGGTGCCTAAGGAGTGGCAGACCGGGGTGGTCCCCCTTTTTTAAAAAGGGGGACCAGAGGGTGTGTGCCAATTACAGGGGTATCACACTTCTCAGCCTCCCCGGTAAAGTCTACTCCAAGGTGCTGGAAAGGAGGGTTCGGTCGATAGTCGAATCTCAGGTTGAAGAGGAACAATGCGGATTCCGTCCTGGTCGTGGAACAATGGACCAGATCTTTACTCTCGCAAGGATCCTGGAGGGAGCCTGGGAGTATGCCCAACCAGTCTACATGTGTTTTGTGGATCTGGAGAAGGCGTATGACCGGGTGCCCCGGGAGATACTGTGGGAGGTGCTGCGGGAGTATAGGGTGAGGGGGTCCCTTCTCAGAGCCATCCAATCTCTGTACGACCAAAGCGAGAGCTGTGTCCGGGTTTTCAGCAGTAAGTCGGACTCGTTTCAGGTGAGAGTTGGCCTCCGCCAGGGCTGCACTTTGTCACCAATCCTGTTTGTAGTATTTATGGACAGGATATCGAGGCGTAGTCGGGGTGGAGAGGGGTTGCAGTTCGGTGGGCTGGGGATCTCATCGCTGCTTTTTGCAGATGATGTGGTCCTGATGGCATCATCGGCCTGTGACCTTCAGCACTCACTGGATTGGTTTGCAGCCGAGTGTGAAGCGGCTGGGATGAGGATCAGCACCTCTAAATCGGAGGCCATGGTTCTCAGCAGGAAACCGATGGAGTGCCTTCTCCAGGTAGGGAATGAGTCCTTACCCCCAAGTGAAGGAGTTCAAGTACCTTGGGGGTCTTGTTCGCGAGTGAGGGGACAATGGAGCGGGAGATTGGTCGGAGAATCGGCACAGCAGGTGCAGTATTACATTCAATTTATCGCACCGTTGTGACGAAAAGAGAGCTGAGCCAGAAGGCAAAGCTCTCAATCTACCGGTCAGTTTTTGTTCCTACCCTCACCTATGGTCATGAAGGCTGGGTCATGACCGAAAGAACAAGATCCAGGGTACAAGCGGCCGAAATGGGTTTCCTCAGGAGGGTAGCTGGCGTCTCCCTTAGAGATAGGGTGAGAAGCTCAGTTATCCGTGAGGAACTCGGAGTAGAGCCGCTGCTCCTTTGCGTCGAAAGGAGCCAGTTGAGGTGGTTCGGGCATCTGGTAAGGATGCCCCCTGGGCGCCTCCCTACGGAGGTGTTCCAGGCACGTCCAGCTGGGAGGAGGCCTCGGGGGAGACCCAGGACTAGGTGGAAAGATTATATCTCTAACCTGGCCTGGGAACGCCTCGGGATCCCCCAGTCGGAGCTGGTTAATGTGGCCCGGGAAAGGGAAGTTTGGGGTCCCCTGCTGGAGCTGCTACCCCCGCGACCCGACCCCGGATAAGCGGATGAAGATGGATGGATGGATGGATGGAAAAACAAAATCCTAATTCATTAAGGTTAAAAAGTATGTGGTTTGTTTTATTGATCTAACAGTCACCCTAGCATATTTTAATTCTTCTTTTGCTGTATCTAATTATAATATTTATATATTGTGATTTTTCTCTTCCATCTTTTTATTTCAAATTTGAATGATTTACATAGTAAGTCTTTGTTCTTCTCATATGGTATGAGAATAATATATATATATATATATATATATATATATATATATATATATATATATATATATACTGTCCTGTCCAGATATTTTCACAACGCAATACAATAACATACCTAGCTAAGAGGATTAATTGCGCAGTCAAAATCAGAGGCCTTACTGTTACTGGCTTGGATCCATTTGATCTAATTTAGCTTTAAAAATTCAGGCCCTCAAGTAGCAGTAATGCTCGACTATAGTAATGATCTATTTTATCCTTGGAACCGGGACGTCGCCAGTTCAATCCCTAGACCAGCAGGATAAAATCTGGGTGGGGAAAGTGCAGCGCTTGTCCCTCCCTCATTACCACCACTGAGGTGCCCTTGAGCAAGGCCCTTAACCCCAACCGCTCCAGTGTAGCTGCTCAGTGGCCAGCAGATCAGACTGTGGTTGTACCGGGCAGCTTCCAGATATGAATATATAACTCTGTGAATGTGACAGGTCGTCGTTGCAAATGAGAATTTGTTCTCAATCGACTTACCTGGATAAATAAAGGTTAAATAAAAAAACAGAAAAGCATAATTACTGAGGCTCATTCAGCACCTTTAAACACACACACACACACACACACACACACACACACACACACACACACACACACACACACACACATGAGCACGGTGCCTGTTGCTGGTTATCATTCATGTCTACATTTCCTGTCTGTAATTTGAACGAGGGCGTACTGCTGAAAGCCTGTTTGGAGCCCACTGACCTGAAACATGCTAAATGACAGACAGAGAGTGAAGCTGGTGAACATGATGACACAGAGACGTGAGATAAGCCAGCCCTGTTAAGAAGAGTATCTGAATAATAATCAGCATCCCTGATTCCTGTATTTACCCAGGGGCTGTTTGCTGAGGGTCCAACCTCTTCATAAGCGATGCTTTGCCTCACATTCCCACAGTTCAGTGACTTCTCCTCTGTAAAAAAACACATTACCCAGCTACTCCACCAGAGGAGCTGTGGGTTCATTCAATGACTCAAGGGCACTGTAATGGTAGAGCCTCAAACTTGTACCTGCATTAGTATTTTTTTAATTGAATTGGATGTCGCTCAAACTCCTTAACTCACCCAAACTGGAGCTCTACCTTTTTTTTATTGCTTTTTTTGGTGTATGGTTCAATGTCAGACACTCTCATCGGTCCTTGTCTGATAAACCCACGATACTCTACCTGCACAACACTAAGCAGCAGACACTGCAACACTAGCTGATGAAAACAACTTGAAATCTAAAGACCCTCATAGTTTTCTCACGAGTTGGAGACCAAACCAGGAGAGTGAATGGACTTAATCAAGTAACTAGAAAAATGACTCTAATTTGAGGATAATGAAGTTTCAGCTGGATGCGTGAATAAATGTATTTAGTAGGGGTGTCACGATTCTCCAAATCCTCGATTCGATTACATTTTCGATTCTTAAGTCACGGTTCGATTTGAATCTTGATTTTTACATTTTATTTTTTATTTTTTTATAATATCTGGGTCTTTAGCTGTAAAATTCTTCATTATGTTCACCAACCAGTAGCTAACTTTGCCTATATGCCATTTGGTGCTGGGTAGGTAGTACATTGTGGAATTATCAGAGCTTTTTTTGCTGAAAATTACCTGCTTGTTTCAGCTGAAGACAACATTGATGAGAGCTATATACTGTAGTCCAATAGTAAGTGTTCTGGGTTGTAAAACCAAAGCAATGAGCTGAAAAATGTTAAAAGATGCCATAGAGTTTAGGCGAACTGCAGAGTGATAATTCTCAGTGGGTTCATGACCACGAGTGACCCCTTTTGCTTTACACAGTCACTTGACCCATTGTTCCAATAAAAGTATTGATAAGTGCAACTTTAAAGTTCTCTCTCTTAAAAGTTTTTAATTTCCTGCCCTTGCAAACTATCCAAAACAGCTCTTTACTGTGTCCTGCTGTACTTTTGCTGCTGTCAAAGGTAAATCTCAGCTGGATAGTTGCTATAGTAACATTGTGAATTATGAGCTATTAATACAAAATATCATATCATGAAGTTCGGCCGACAGCAACACTTTACTCATAAGCATAAATTACTCATTCGTTCGTCCCCCTGCCCCAG
The DNA here is from genome assembly GCF_031162955.1 of Sander vitreus. Lineage (NCBI taxonomy): Eukaryota > Metazoa > Chordata > Actinopteri > Perciformes > Percidae > Sander > Sander vitreus. The sequence goes on from NC_135868.1 coordinate 13,039,275, forward strand.
ACTGTCCCAGCCACTGTGGGGTTTTGACTTGTTGACCTTTCATATCCCTCATTAACGTAACAAGTAAACACCAGTTTCTCAGGTCTAATATGACCAAAAGGCTCGCTAATGTCCCTTAATAGGACGGATATGCAAATGATCTCATAATCACACTTCACACAGTTTGACGGCTGGTAGGTTTTGTAGAATCTCTGTAGATCCTCGGATGTCTAATTTATTCTCTGCTCAAACTTCATTAACGTATTTTCAGAGCAAAATTATTTGCATATTTTCCAGGCGCCTAGCCCGAGTCCTGATGATGAGGGTTATAAGGAAGATGCAGGCTGGCATATTTGTTTACAATCTTAAAACACACATGTTCATATTCATGCACTCACACACAGCAGTCTCACAGCTGTGTACAATGTATGTAAGCACATGAGCTGTATGTCTGTCTGCATTATTGATTTTCTGATTGAATGTTGCGTTGGCTCATGTATATTCATGATCAATCAGCACTGAGTGCAGTTAAGCATAGCCTATCAGATTCTACCGTGACACTTCTGGATTTGCATATTTTAATTGCTGCTGCAACAAGTGTGCTACTGACGCATCACCTGCCACACACACACACACACACACACACACACACACACACACACACACACACACACACACACACACATACGTGTGACAGTGAGCTGTTTTTCGGTTAAATTTAGACTTCTAGGATCTGTTGCTTTCAGACTTTAATCCTCTCCCTCTTTTTCTTTCTATTTCACTTTTGCTAGTAATATAAGTAATTATTCTGGCAACTTTCCATTAGTCTGCTTCAAGGTTAATTTAGGTATCTTTGTGTGTGTGTTTATGTGTGTGTCATAGTGTGTGTCTCTCCCGGTGTAATTGCTTCTTAAGCCATTTCAAAAGCAGGTGCAGATTGTCTGAATGACTTCTCTGTTTTATAAGTAGCTAACTGCTTTAACCTGCCGCGTGCCATTTGTGTGTGTGTGTGTGTGTGTGTGTGTGTGTGTGTGTGTGTGTGTGTGCGTGCGTCATCATGTCTGACAGCTCCCTTCCTGAAAACACACCTGAGAAAACACATGCTGCCATGCACATATGTGTCGGCACTCAGCACACACAGTGCCTTACAAACGCATACGTACATTTGTACAGGCACAGATGCATGTGTACAAGCAAACAGGCCTGCAAACACTGTTTTGAAAACACAACACACACCTCATGTTGTTGATGGATGAAAACCCAACATCTCCAAAAAGTCAACATTTCATTCTGGGACCTTTTCTGATTGATAGCGCTGTTGGTGAAACTACACTGTTTACAGAATTCAGTTTTGAAAAGGGGCATTAGTCTGAGTGCACTCATAAGTAAACCTATTAAACCTTATTTTTAAATGTATAAAACACGATAACACAGAGACACGTTGATTGTGCTTTTAATTTGTTACTGACTTCCTCTTTTCATACATAAAGCAAAATTTGTTTTTTTCTGGACAGAGAAAGAAGTAAATACAGAATAAAGATAAGAAGCCATGTTGGCAAAACAACTCTAACCAATATTGGAAATGTAGAATCTTAAAATGTATTCACTTGAAGCAAAAATGAAAACCATAAAAATAAAATGAAAATGAGCTAAACAACACAGACTCTTGTTGAAAAACTGAGTGGGTGAAGATATTTTCCTTTGGAAACCTTAAACCTCCATTTGGACCTTAATACTGTATATCCATGTCGTACCCAGAGCGTGACATCCAATGGACTAGGGGTTCTAGGGGTGTCATGTCACTCTTCTTTGTCAGTGTTTTTTTAGTTTCAACTTTCTGTTTTAGTGTGGAGTGGAGGGGACAAAGAGAGCGTGATTTACATGTAATCAGGAGAAAACTCATAACATATATTGAACACATATATTAAAGAAAGGCGCTATACACACTGAGACACAGACAAATGCATTGAAAGCATAAAAGGTACAACAGTTGAGGAGAGTAAGAAGAAGAAGAAAAAAAAAACTCTGTGCTGGGGTTCCCTGTGTTCCAGCCTGTCTCATTGTAAATTCCCTCATTTTAAAAATGGCGAAATTCATTTCTCACACAGATGAGAACAGGCAAGGCTGATTTCATTAAAAAAACCCATCTGTTGGAGGGAGAGAGAGGGGTGAGAGAGAAACAGAGAGAGAGAGAAAACAAACAAGGGTGAACCAAACAAAACAGTTCTCCTGTCCTGGAATAATTTGTTCCCCCTCCAATTGTGTGTGTGTGTGTGTGTGTGTGTGTGTGTGTGTGTGTGTGTGTGTGTGTGGTAGTACAGATGGGAGTTGAATTTGAACAGACAGGCTGCCATTGGTAGAAGAGCCAGCTAGAGAGAAACAAAAAATATGTCTAGGATTCAAGCGGGACATGATGAGAGGGAGAGAGACGTGACAAAGTGAAATATACAGCTAGAGCGGTGGAGTGGGTGGAAGAGTAAAAGAGAGAGAGTGACAGGTAGAGAGTTATAACTTTCCTATGATTGTGAGAGGGGTGGAAAAAAAGCCAGACAAGAATGCAGATATTGGGACAATTCTGCAAAACCGCTGATTTCATTTAATGATAACCTTCTTTTTATGTCCAATGCCAACAAGTTCTCAGTCTCTATAATATATGACATGCTATAAGGTTAGGGAAAGATTTTGGTTTTGGTAAATAAACAATGGTTATGGTTGGACAACTAAAACATTTGGTCAAGGTTAGGAAAAGATTGTGCAGTATTGTCCAATATGGAGGTAATTACCAGGATATTGTGGGGTCTGTCTACATTAAGCCAGCGTTTTTCTTACCTGCAAACTGAGCTTGTTAAAAGCTCTCTCCAGACAGGATACATCTGAAAACAACACAGCCTGAAGTTTTGTAGTTGCTATAAGACAACTGTGAGACAAAGTCATTGCACCCAGCAGAGAAATAGTCCGATACATAAGCCCCCTTAATAATATTCTTAAGGTTTCTTTTATGCTTGTTGTGTTGTATGAAAACAAACAGAAACATATGTAAATAAGATAAAAAGATAATGATGGAGAGCGGGAGGGGACAGAACAGAGGTTTAACCAGCTGTGACTCAGCAGAATAACCAGACTGTCTTTCCAACTCCTTACCAGATGTTGACTGTGATGCACAATTTAGTTGTTTGCCAATCGAGATCAAGGATAAAGTAACGGTGTATTCCTTTTTTTTTTTTTAGACATTCCAGATGAAGATCTTCATGAAAATGACCTGAAAATGCAAGTGTATATAGCATTGTCAAAATGATCTGACTTGGTGTACTCTGTTAGAGAATGACTAAGAAATGTAATTTAATAATTGTTACATGGCTGGAGGAGGATGAGAAGAATTTAGAGATATAGTAAGAACTACAAGAGCAGGAACTGTATTATATACATTATATTTGATTTCAGATGCTTTGTTTTATTGAAGCCTAATCTCTCTCTCTTGTGTGCGTGCATGTGAGGGCATGTGTGTACATGGTCGAGCATGTGATTGATATCCTAGTGGGAGTGAAGGGTGAGTTCAGATTGCTGTATAATTCATCTTGTATCCTTTTTTTTTTATTGCATTTGACCAACAGAATTTCCCTACAGAGGTAATAAAGTGTATCTTCTAAAAGGCATAAACTCTCAGAGAGGACTAATGAGGGGAGGAAGATGAAGAGATGCAGACAGAAAAGCACTATTAACAGCTTCTGTTTCTGAACCTCTGGCCTAGCTCAGCCAGGCACGCTGCACCTCTTGACAGGGGAATCTGGTATCCCGCTCTGTATAAGTGTAAAAGTTCAACAAAAACTGCAAGTTACATATCTTTCAGAGCTTCAAGGTTAATCTGCATGACCTCATTTGATTTGTCAGGCCCAGAGGAAGAGCGTTGTCGCCCCATTTAATGCTTGGTATCACTGACAGCAGTTCTGCTATATACTGTCACTGCTACAAAACAACTACACAACCATAACACGTTGCCACTTGTGAATGTACATACATAGGATGAGTGGGCTAGATGAGATTATGCTGTGTTCAAGTATTGCATAGGGATATTAACTTATTTATTACTCTTTGTAATTAGTTTGAGCTGTATATTTATTTATGTGGTTTTTATAATGAAGGCAGATCTTCAGCGCAATGAAGCTTTCCCCACGGGGGCAATGAAATACATGAAAATGAAAATTAAGAGTCAGAGGAAGTTACATGGAGATTCTTACTACTAGTATAATGTCAGTGCTACTACATTGTACATATCTGTACATGTTGTTCATACATTGTTCATATTACATAGCCATATTTATTCTGCTCTTATAACACTGCAATATATTTCTTGTCCTGTCTATGCACCACCTGTCTACACTTTGTATTTCACATTGCACTTTTCTGCTTTTTGCACTTCTGGTTGGACGCAAACTGCATTTCGTTGTCTTTGTACTTGTACTCTGCACAATGACAATAAAGTTGAATGTAATATAATCTTATTCTGATGAGCACACTGTGAATTATGGGATGGGTGTCGACTGTATGTTATAAGTATACAGGGAGACTTCAAATCTTATTATGTACCACTGTATTTACAGCTAGTTTCGTGATCAGATCATATAGTACAGATAATAGAGCCATAGGTTGGTATCAGTTAGGCAAACTTTAAATGTAAAACAATAAATAAATGTAATGTATTACATATGCTTACATATACATTTGCCATAGTATCCTTGTTTTGTTATAGACGTGCCAAACATATCCTTTGGATGATAGAATGAAACATACATACATACGAAGTACTTGCAATCGCATCTCAGAAGGAAAACAGATAAAATCTAAAAAAGAAAATCAGCCTCCTTTTTAAGCTAAACCACTTGCCCTCAGTTATTGCAGTTTCAAGGTAGTATTTTTCTCCCTCAACCACTCATTGAAGGCTAATTTATTTTAGTTTTTGGATGTTTGGAGGTGACATGTCTGCCAGGGAGATTTCAACCCATAACCCACACCTAACTGGTTTATTTTTTTCCCTGCAGAACTTTTCATGCATCACAACTTAAATAAAGTCCTCAAAATAAGATACACAGTTTCGAAAAATGAAAATTATTGAAGTTTTCATGGGCACAAATAGTTGGTAGTAACTGGTTTATAACATTAGTACCATAAATGTGTGTGTACAGTGTATGTCTGTCCTGATGTGCTGATGTCATTTCATAAAGAAGACTCAGCAGTAACACCAACACACACTTTCTGTGACACACACACACACACACACACACACACACACACACACACACACACACACACACACACACACACACACACACACACACACAGTTAGTGATAATGCACACTGGGCATTTATCTTTACAGTGAATTATGGTACACTGCGGTCTCATTGACTCTGTGCACAAATGTGTGAGTGTGGGTCTCTATGTGTGTATGCATAAGTGTTGAATTATGGCCTACACTCTGTGGTGTGTGCGTCTGCATGTGTGCATGAGTGTGTGTTGAATTGAATTAAGGTATTGCGCTATCTTATTGACTTTAGCGGAGTCTCATTCATCACAACTTAACCATGGAAATAGACTTTATGGACAAAATGCTGTTTTAGCAGTGTGTGTGAGCGCCTGTGTGCATATGCACGTCTCTGTGTGTGTGAGACCAGAGTGAGAGTGAGAGAGTGAAAGAGTGAGAGAGTGAGAGAGTGAGAGAGTGAGAGAGAGAGAGAGATGCAGTTTGGATTTATTTATGATTCATTCTACCTGCATGAAGAAATGATTTTTCCAGCAGCGATGTAATTACAGGTCTGTACCTGAAAGTGAACACACATACTACGAGCACACACACGCCACAAAAAGTTAGTTCACGTCAGTTAGAGAACACACAAAAAACGATTTATGATGCTGTTCGAAGTAGCCTAAAAGTGCACACACTGTGTTCACACACCTGCATACAATATGTACAATCCATTCCCACTGACCTTTTACTATAATAATATAGGTTATTTTTATGTATGTGTGTGTGTTTGTGTGTGCAAAGGTCAGTACAATGTAAAAGTCCATGTGAGGCTTACACATAGGCAGACAGCAGGATTCATGTTCCCTAAAACAAGCTTACAATTTTTATACTTTTCTAGGCCACAGCTGAAAGTTTAGTGTCCTGGAAAGAATTTAAGAACAGCAATAATTTCTGCACCCTCTAAATAATATCCTCATGTGTGTTACGAGAGATGACAGGGCACAGCATGAGGAGGAGGAGATAACTTAAGGATCCAGCATCCAGAGAGCTTATTCATTCTAAGTGTATTTTCCGTTGAGCATCGACATGTCAGCAGCAGTTTACCACGGTTACCTCTGTCTTCTTTTTAGTGGTGTGGAAACCCAGCAGTAGGGGTTTGAGTGGCACAAATTCTAAGTTTTATTTTGATGTTTCCTACACTCACACACACATGCTTGTGGAGTTTACCTCCACCGTGACAGCTCAATAACAGCAGTTGTCTCTTAGGTTTATGGTTGGCAGTACAATCACACCTGTATTCTTTCTATATATCTGTCCTGCTTGGACATGGAGCCTTCTCTCTTTCATATAATCATCCAGAAAAGCCTCCTCTCCTCTGTCCTTCTTCTGAAGTATTATATATTGTAAACTCCCCCATTCCCAGCTGCAGCACTGCCACTAAGGAGATTTTATTTGTCCTGTTGAAGCTTAAGTGCCGGTCGATGCCCTTACATCTCCATCCAATATCTTTTTCCCTAATGTTTATCGTGGCTGTTAAAACTTTTCAGCCCTCTCTTTCAGTCTTTGAATCTCTCTTCTCTTCTGCAGGGCTCAGGATTACAGCTTGGCTGTAACAACAGTTTCTCACCGAGTGTTTCAGGTGTAAATGTAAAAAAAAAGGGTACAGATCACATTTTATCCACATCCAACCATGGAAATATACATCAATAATGGTAGTGATGATATTTGAATTTAGCATTAACACAGCATAAAGCGGGCACCCTGGTAGCTCACCTGGTAGAGCGTGCACCCCCATGTACCAAGGCTCAGTCCTTACTGCAGCGGCCCAGGGTTCGATTTCGACCTGCAGCCCTTTGCTGCATGTCTCCCCCCTCTCTCTCCCCCTTTCCTGTCCTATCAATTAAAGGCCAAAATGTCGCCAAAAAAATAATACACACAGCATAAAGTAAATAACAGCAATAGGGACATAACCTAAAATCCTAAATACAAACCTAAAATTGCCCATGCCTTTACTTTGACATGAGGTGTTGTGATGTGGTGATGTGTGCAGTCTAAGGTAGCTGATAAAACTAAAGCTGTAGACAGAAAGCAAGAACACCATCACATAAAATACACTGATCAAACAGGTTAATTATAGGTATGTTAATGATTAACCGTTTAACTGTTAACCAAGAGTACAACATTTGACAGATTAATACTATCAGTTAAACAGTTAAAACAATATTATTAAAACAAAAATGAAAAAAAAAGTTATTAAAAAACATTTCTGCATGATAAAAGAAAAATAGGCTATACAATCTATTTCTTAACTGCTAGTTAACTTGCTAGTGCTAACTTTGCACTAGCAAGTTGTTCTTTTTTTTTCTGCTCCTGGCTCTCTGCTGGACGGCGCTCACATCAGAGAGCTACGTGACAACCGCATTCTGATGAGGACTGGGCATTTAAGGTTAAATCTACACACTGTGTACTCCAGAAAGACACACAGCTGACAACCTCACAGGTGGATGCGATGGATGTAGTTTTTCTATAGTTAAAAAAGAAATTGTCTATAATCCTCAAATTGACAAGATCCCAAAAACATTAAGAACCTTGACAACTGATGTTGGTCGAGTGTTATATTCCAAGAAAATGACACTGACTTCCAGCAATATCTTTTTTGTTCAAAATCAAGTTAAAGGGTTCTTCACCAATAGTATTATAAATTAATGTTAAAGTGCTCATATTATGCTCATTTTCAGGTTCATAATTGTATTTAGAGGTTGTACCAGAATAGGTTTACATGGTTTCATTTTCCAAAAACACCATATTTTTTTTGTACTGCACATTGCTGCAGCTCCTCTTTTCAACCTGTGTGTTGAGCTCTCTGTTTTAGCTACAGAGTGAGACATCTCACTTCTGTACCATCTTTGTTGGGAGTCGCACATGTGCAGTAGCTAGGTAAGGACAACTAGCCATTAAGAAGCAGAGTATGAGGGCGTGCCACGCTAGTAGCTAGGCGAGCATTATAATGTATGTTACAAAGTGACGCACGTTCGTCACAGAAGTAAAGGCTGGACTACAATAGAGCTGTTTGGAGCAGTTTGTGTAATATGAGCACTTTAATAGTTTAGTCATTGTCTCGCATTTATTTGCAATTTCTTTTGCAATTTGAAATAAAAAATGTGGCATTAGGTGTCTCGTGGTGCTTTTTCAATGCATTTTTGACTCAAAGCAGACAGTGACGCACACACACACACACACACACACACACACACACACACACACACACACACACACACACAGCGGAGAATGCTCTTCTGACCATGTACTCAAAAATATGCTGAGCCAATGAACTAAGCCAGCCACCGTTTATAATTATAGATTTACTGTGTGTGTGTGGGGGAGTGTAGTGTATATATATATATATATATATATATATATATATATATATATATATATATATATATATATATATATATATATATATATATATAAATATATATATACTGAGACACACACTTTTTTTACTTGCTTTTGCCAATGTATGCACACACATACGCATCATTTGTCTCAGTCTCTCTCTCACAGCCACACACAATTCTTCATATGAATAATACATTACTATATAAGAGCTGTCCCAAAGTCTGGAGAGAACCAGAGACAGTGAAAGAGGAGTGTGTGTATGAGAAAGTTTTTCTGTGTGTGCGTGTGTTGTTAGAGTTACTTAGTCTATTAGTTGACTGACAGTGACTTTCTGCACAAAGTTACACAAACTGTACAGTGCTGCATTTATCTCTGACTGTCTCTCTCCATGTCTCCCTGCATGTCTCTCGGTCTCGCTCTCTGAAGGCTGTTAGGTCAAATATGCCTACTGATGACACTGATCTGTGAGTGTGTGTGTGTGTGTGTGTGTGTGTGTGTGCCTGCCTGTGTGTGGGTGCTATAACCTCAGTGCCAGCTTAAAGTGGGTCCTCTGTTTAGGGTGGTGATGGCCCGATTTGTCTTCCACTTGTCAACTTCAGCTTCCCTAGAGACATCGAGAGAGAGAGAGAGAGAGAGAGAGAGAGAGAGAAAGCGAGAGAGAGAGAGAAGAGGAATAAGGGTTTCAGAAAAAAAAAGTGGATGTGTTTGTAAAATTGACTGCTGAAGCACATTTTGCTGTTTGTAAATTCAAGATGTTAACAGATATCTTGTTTATTTACTTGAGCTGGCAGCATGGTGTACTGTCAAGCTTAAAAACATCAGAGGGGAGGAATATCAGTATTGTAATATTATACACTAAAATCAAGGTACATTACTTGATTAAATGATAGGGAGCATGTCGGAAATAGAAACCGTAAATGGCGGTCCAGATGTAAGAGTCTGATCTCGTAGCACATAGACAGCTAACAGTGTGGCAGCCAGAGTGAAATACTTCTGGTTAGCATTTGGGGAGGGGACCAGACATCAGTGCAATTTGCTGAAACAGAAGTGTTTCTTATTCATTACCGTAAAGCAAAATCATCGGCATCAAATACAATCGAGGCAGCACTATTTAAAAAAAATAAATAAATAAATAAATTGAAATAGTGTACATTTCTTGTTGTTGCATGTATTCTTGCAGGTCTAAATCTTTTTGCCTTGCCCACTTATTGGTGGGTAAGTTGTATCTCTTTTTCTACAGATCATGTGTACCTTATGGCGTTTTTCCTTTACATGGTACCTGCTCGACTCGCCTCGACTCTACTCGCCTCGACTCGACACACTGTGTGTCCATTTTCCATTGCAGATTTTAGTACCGCCTCAGCGTGGCTGGTCGTTATATGCCGCACACCAGCGCACAAGTATAAACATCAGGCCACTTGAGCTTGTTTTACAGTTCTGTGGAGGCTCCACGCAGAGCTTTCGCCGTATACTATGTAAGTGGCCTGATGTTTATACTTGTGCGCTGGTGCGTGCGTCGAGCCGTGGAAGGTGTGTTGTTGTTGCCACAGCCAGAAGACACATTTAGTTTCAAATGAACCTGGAGGCAGCAAAAAAAACAAACACAGCTGGCTAAACAATTTAAAAATAGCGGGTTTGTTCAGAACACCCCCGTCTGTCGCTTTCACGTCACCTTTTCGGCTCGCCTCAGCTCGCTTGGAACCTTGACTGAGGTGGTACTAAAAAAAGTACCTGTTAGCAGGTACCAGGTACTTTTTTTCGTAATGGAAAACCAAAAAAGGCGAGTAGAGTCGAGGCGAGTCGAGCAGGTACCATGTAATGGAAAAGCGCCATTATAGTACTGCCGACCATTTTTCAATGCAAGCCAGAATTTCCGATCTTTGAACATGTCTTTTATTAGTTCTCAGGCAGCTATTAGTTTCTATTAATCCTGGGATGGTAGTACTGTATTAGGTATTTGTAGGAAATAGATTAAACATTACAGGAATAGTCCTGAAAAACATGGAAGCAAGTAGGGCAACTATTACTCAAAGTGTAATGGTTCAAACTGTCTAATATAAAGTAATAGCAGAGACTGTCCATATATCACCCTGGTACCAAACTGCTTTTGCTACCAAGTTCTGTCACCGTCTGCTTTTGGTACCAAACGCCAGGGGAATTTAATCTTTGTTTCACTTCTGCCAAGCCTTTGAAGCCTGCTGTTGTTTAGTATTTGTCTGTGGCATGTGTGTCTTTGTGTATGTGGTTGATTGGGAGCGAGAGTAATTGGGTTTTCATTGTTTAGGTGTCAACAAGTTATGGTGGGCTACTTGTTTGCATATTGTTAATTTCCCCCTCTCACTGTGCATCTCTGTATGTCGTGTGTGTGTGTGTGTGTGTGTGTGTGTGTGTGTCCTGCTAAGTCTGGAGGTCCCTGCACATTGACACTTGATCTGACAGGCCTGCTGACACTATAGCATTTAGCAGTGTGTGTGTGTGTGTGTGTGTGTGTGTGTGTGTGTGTGTGTGTGTGTGGTATAAGTGACATGGTGTGACACACTAGCATTTGTCTCGTAAATGCCAGAACAGAGAACTGACACCAAAGGGCAGAGAGATGTTAAGTGAGAAACTTAGGCAGAGGGTGAAAGAAATGTAGGGAAAGAGATGGAGGAAAATGGGTTTGCCATGATCTCACATTTAATTTGTAGTTCGCCAGTGTTTTTGATATTATTAGAATCCCGAGAAACCTGCCCACCACTAATCTTCCTTTAAACTGTGACAGAGACCAGAGATCTGCTCCCTATTTTTCTTCTGTGACAAGCAGAGCTCAATGGTGTTTTAAGCCCCCAATGTCTCCTTCCAGGCAGTGCTGCGGTCGTTGACTTCAAGGCACCTAACCCTAACCTTAAGTTAAGGTTAAGTTATGTCGACATCTGGCAGCACATGTCTCAGCGGAACATCTGCCTGCACAGGTCACAAATCCCAGCCAATAGCACACGTGTGCTCTTGAACGATCCCATTGCCCCTGGTGGGTTGTTTGGACCGCAGCTTGGACAGCCACGAGCTATAGGTAGCGGAGGGGATGCAGAAACACTCCTCCTGGAGAGCGGCGCCTCGGCCACAACAGCGGCACCAAGATGTCAGCTTGAGGAGAATAATCAAAACATATTGATTTAAAACTGAAATAGTACTTCACACTGCAGCTTTTAAGAAACATCACTGGATGTGAAGTAACGGGTAGACAGATCTCTCCAAACTTTGGCTGCCTCTTTGAAATCTAAACAAGTTGAAGAGCCTTTTGAACCTTTCTGTTTTTGCTCTGTCAATAATGCCTGTTCGTGTTCAACTGACTCGACCAGTGCAGAAGTCATTTAAGGAAGAGTTTCTCGGATCTCTGCCTCCGAGCTAAGATGAATAAATGTAGTCACCCCGCCTGGCACTCATTAAAACATATTAATTCTCTTGTCGTGCAGGGACCCAAACTGTGTAAATGCAGTCCCTCACCCTGGGACACGGTCTCATTAAAATATAATAGCACTTGTGTCATGTAGGGACTTGGCAGATGCTTCTCATGACCCACGCTGAGCTCATATTATAAGAATGAAATTATGTTTCTACCTGTGATGGAAATGTGTTTGAGTTCAACAAGAAACAAATCAGATTTTGTTTGTAATATTCCTGCTACTTTTTGTGACGATTTATACTGTTGCACTCACTGTAAGTGATTCTGAGTAAGAGAATCTAAATGCCTAAAATTTGAATATGAAATGTAACAAAATACCTAATAATTTTCAGTCTTTGAAAAATACATTTTAAAGTATAAAAAGCATTACATGCTGCAGGAGCCACAAGTAAAGATGTAATTTTGTTAATTGTAGTTTGTGTCTGTCTATATCTTTGTTAAAGGGTGTGTATGTTTCTGATATTTTTCTTTCACTCTCCTTCTCTGCCACACTGTTTTATAGTTAGCTGTTATATCGTCAAATACCAAATGCTTAAAGACTCTTTATAATGACTTTAGCTGGTACATCACACAGAGTGGTTAGTCTCTTCCATTACGGATACAATATGTCTATAAACATGCTCTGGTGCACAGGAAGTGAAATGTTTAGTGTGGGTGTTTTTTTGTCTTTCCATCATAGCGTAGCGCAGAAATACTATTTAAGTGTTTAAAGTGTAGGTCACCTGTTCTGGATCATAATTAGCCCAACTTATAATATATACTTATAAGCTCATACGCTCATACACAAACAAGCATGATTAATTCCCAAAATAATGTCTTACTTGTTTGTCTTTTTACCAATAAAAAAACAACATTTTAACTAGATACATGAGACAACTATTTATGTATTAGATTATTATTAGAAAACACCATATTTGTGTTGTACTGTACATTGCTGCAGCTCCTCTTTTTACCCTGTGTTTTAGCTTTAGTGAGACATCACACTTCTATTCTCATCTTAGTTGGGAGTCGCAAATGCGCAGTACTACAAGCCACTCAGAAGCAGAGTATGCAGGCGTGCCATGCTAGCAGCTATGTGAGCATTATAATGTGTTACAAAGTGACGCACGTTCATCACGGAAGTAAAGGCTGCACTACAATAGAGCTGTTTGGAGCAGTTTGTGAACAGTGTTTTCTGTTGAAGATGGTAAGTCCCTTTGGAGTGGACTTTGGGCTTTTTCACTTTGTAAACCTATAACATGCACAAACAAGATATAGAACACAATAGGAAAGGAAAAAAAAGGGAAAAGGAAAATTCCAAAAAGCATAATATGAGCACCTTAAGCTATATTTTCATTGTCTTCTTTGTAGGGTTGGACGATATGTTAATTTTTAACCAGCCACCTTCAGCCCAACAACCACCGATTTCCGATGTATTCTCTCTATATAGATGTGTGCTATGACAAATAACATAAAGGGCCCAAAAAAACAACTGCCGATGTACTCAGCCAATCGCCAATAGCCAATATATTCGTCCAATCACCCAACCCTACTTCTTAATGACATTTGCTAGGTAGTTAATGTCAGCACCAAGTCCCTCACATGTAGTGATCCACCACCTTAACTTTTGACCTCTCCTCTCCTTCCTCTCCTCTTCATTACAAATGGATTCACCAAAGAAAAATGTTTCAAACCAGGCTTTACAAACTTTGAGGCTGTGACTAAACAGACACCACACACACACACACACACACACACACACACACACACACACACACACACACACACACACACACACACACAGCTTATGTGTATTTTTCTTATGTTCGGGTTTTGTTTCCTGGTACATTAATCATTTATTTTGAAGGAATATAATTAATTCAGAAGGATTCAAAGTGTCATCAAAAAAGCCTGCTTCCCTCCCTTTTTCTCTGTGTGTGTGTGTGTGTGTGTGTGTGTGTGTGTGTGTGTGTGTGTGTGTGTGTGTGTGTGTGTGGTGGGGTTTTTTTTTATTCCATTGTTAGGCCAAAAATGTTTGTGTGTATTGTGTGTCATTGTTTTTGGGAAACATGGGACAAAATTGACAAATGGTTTGTCAAACTCGCAGTGACACGCTATAGAAATGTGTTGAGTGTTTTTATGTGTCTAGAGAGAAAAACTGAGAGGAAGAGTGTATGTGTGTGTTTTTGTCTCTGTTTGTGTGTTTCAGCTACAGTAAGTTCCTTCCTTAAGGGGTCATGCTTAATCCCCACAGCCTATAGGTGCATCTTTAGTTATCTGAAGCCCAGACTGCAATATACTGTAAACCAATTTAACCAACTTTGGAATTAAATTTTAACTATTAAATTAACTTCTTCTTCTTCTTCTTCTTCTTCTTCTTCTTCTTCTTCTTCTTCTTCTTCTTCTTCTTCTTCTTCTTCATCATTTCGGGCTCTGAAATGTCAGGTTCACGCAAAAGTTATCCCTCTGATAATCATTTTAAGAACTACCACAACATTAAATCATTTTATGAGATTTATTAGTGAGAAAATCATCTCTGTTCCTTTTCTTGACAAAGTCGGTTATTAATAACTAACAACATGTAACTTATAACATATAATAACCTTTTTTGAGGAATGCTTGGATTTAGTTTCCAGTTATGGAAAATGAAGAGAAAGAAAATGCAAACATGTCTGCAGTCAGAGTCCATCAAAGCAAAAAAAACAAAAAAAAACAGCATCTACAGATTGTTTATAAAAATGTTATTTTCACCCAGAAGGTTGCATCAATAATTATTTAAAGTCAGATTTTGTATGTTTTTTAAATGTTGAAAACAACTACCAATACATTTCCATGTAAAATATCATAATTCCTAGCCTCTCTAAATTAGTGTCCATCTGAGTTTATGTATATTCTGATACTTCTGACTGGTTGTAAGTAATGAATCATTGAGGTACAAGTATGCCCTTGTAGCAATGCATTATGGGTAATAGTCCCTCCACCCTCAAGTTAGTTAAGTTAATTTGGCAGTTTCTTAGTGTGAATGTAACGTGTCAATGCTCTAGTGTATGTATGTAGTGTGTGTTCATTAAATTGTGCATTTGTATAAGTGGGTCATTAAAATTTGAGTTTGCACGAAGGGTGAGTTAGTGCAAGGCGTCAATTGTTGACAAATGTTTCATACAGTTCCCTCAAACTTCTTATCTTCGAACATTGTGGCTTCAACTCCTCAGAGATTCTTGTGGTGTGTGTGTGTAAGTGTGTAAGGTTGTGTGTATAATTTCCGTATTAGACAGTGAAGTCTTGTGTGTCATCATGTGTGTGTCTTCTTGTGTGTGTGTGCATGTGTGTCTGATGTGGTTTTGTACAACAGAAAAACAAGCCTTCAAGTTTTACAGAGAAAATCCTTAAATCCCCAAATGGATTGATAATTACAAACAGGACAAGGCTTGTGTGTGTGTGTGTGTGTGTGTGTGTGTGTGTGTGTGTGTGTGTGTGTGTGTGTGTGTGTGTGTGTGTGTGTGTGTGTGTGTGTGTGTGTGTGTGTGTGTGTGTGTGTGTGTGTGTGTGTGTGTGTGTGTCGACATGGTGGGGCTGTAGTGAACATGCTTTATAAGTTTGGAAGGAAAAATAATTTGAAATTCCTGCCATAACTCAAAGAGATAGAGAGATGCAAAGAGAGAGAGAGTCTGAGATTTACATTAGAGGATGAGCAGAAACAATTGAACAAGAGAGATGGAAGACACAGGCAGGGACACTGATATGTTCATTAAGATATAGGGGAAAGCATAAAATTCCTGATATGTGAATAATATTAAATAGCTCTTTATTGCAAGATGCCAAGCCAAGATGGTTTTATTTAGTCCCATAACAAACAACGTTTCCCCACAGTAAGCTCCTGCCTTGGCAATCAAGAAAATTCTGAAGTGGTTTCAATGTTAATATGAGCCAAAAATGTATTATTTGTATCTTAAAGAACCTTTTTTTTGTGTGTGTGTGTGTGTGTGTGTGTTTGTGACATAATCTGTTTCGTTTCTCAATTTGCTATAATGTTTTGATTCAATTGTGCGAAACTGCACCGCATTCAAAACAGCTTAGGAAATATTGTTGATTTTTGACAGTTGTGCCAAGAAAGCATCTTTGATGTGAAAATTAAGACACCGCCGGAGAGAGACAGTGGGAGCAGAAAAGAAGAGAGGGAGGAAGGGAGAAACTAGAGGAGAGAGAGAGAGAGCGAGAGAGAGGGAAAATGAGAGGGGAAGACAGAGAGGATTGTTTAAAAGAGACATTTTGATGAATGAGCAGAGTTTTGGGCCAGTGGCAGTACAGCTAAGCCAGAAAATTATAGACTTCTAAACAACTTCACACATAGAGAGAGAGAGAGAGAGAGAGAGAGAGAGAGAGAGAGAGAGAGAGAGAGAGAGAGAGATCTTGAATTCAGCAGAATACAATAGGACAGAACAGAAGAGAGCAGAGCACAACAGAAATATATTAGAACAAAGAAAAACAGGATATAATAAAATAGAAAAGAGTAGAATAGAAATTTAAGACATTTTTGAATGCAGGACAAAAAAAGAAGCCCAATGGGCCGTCCACACCAAGAACGATAATGATAACTATAAATATCTAGTTTTAAAAATCGTTCTAACTCAAGTGGATGGCAGAGTCCACACCACAACTATAACGACAACGACGGTGGGGAACGATATCATTGGGATCACTTTCAGAGTGAAAGATAGAAACACCAATCAAAATCCATCTGAGTTTACAACACGGCACGGCGGAGAGAGACACTGTGGAGAGATTTGTTTCACCCAGGTGGTCAATGGCGTGGCGTGGCGTGACCTTAACACTTGGCGGGGCTACGATCCTTTAGCTCTGTGTATTTTTAAACATTATTACTTTGAAAGTTTTACTCATGTCACAGAAAGCACTGAGAGTGAATCTTGCGTTAGGATATTATTACCATACTGTCGGTGTTTTTGTTTCGGTGCTCTGCACAGATTAGTACACACATTTCTGTAATCTTCCGTTGCAACGTCTGCTGTGTTTAGGTACTATTACCAGCTGGACCGTGCAGTGCGTGCTTGACATTGCTGTTTGCAGAACGTTATCTTTCAGCAGTGTGAATGCTAACATTGTTATAGTTATGGTTCTTGGTGTGGACAGCCCTTAAGAGTCATGCTAGTGGTCTTGTGTGTGGCACAGAGGTGCTTGGGGCTAAATGCTAACATGCTCACAGTGACTATGCTAACATACTGATGTTAAGAAGTGGTGACTGTACCTACTGTTATGTTACTTTAGTATTTAGTTTATTTGCACTCTTCCAACTCTGTTTTTTGCAACTGCTGCACAGCAACTTCCTTCTGGATAAATCTTATCTTTCCATTATTAGCACTGAAAACAAAGCACAGCTGAGGCTGATGAGAATGTCATTCGTTTGCAGGTATTTAATCATAAAGTATTGAACAACATGAAAGTTTGACCTGCTGATGAAAAATTAAGGGATCAACAAAGTTATTACAGTTGATCCTGCTGGGAACATAAATGTTCGAATCAAATTTCAGGGCAATCTATCTGATAGTTGTCAAGGTATTACACAAAATACCAAAATGTGAACCTTGTGGTGGCGTTGGAGAGGAAAAGTTGGTAGGATTAATCCTCTGGGGATCATGAATTAATTCGGGATGGGAACCTCCAAACGTCAGACTTGATGATGAGTTTGACTTTGGAACAGACTTGTAAATACACCTTAACAACAGTACACAAGAAAGTCCTCTAACTAAGGACACTTTGTGTGGTGAATCTTAATTTTGTATGATTCATATATTTTTCAATATATATATTGAAAAATATTGATATTTATGGTTAGTGCAAACTTTTCCCTATGTTATGTTTAGGTTCTCCTGAACTGAGGTGTCATGTTATGTTCTTTTTACTGTTATTTTTCGCCACTGCAATGATATTTATTTTATAATAAAAGAACAATAAATTGTTGCAAACAAATCCTTTATGTAAATGTATATATAATAAGATGACTATAATATGCAGATTAAATAATGTGTGTATTTGATAGGTGTGTTGTATCTACTTGTGCATTGGTATATCTGTGTGTGTGGTAAATAAGAATGAATTGGAGGATTTGCAGTACACAGCCATCACAGTCATCATTTTCTGCCTTTCTGCCACTGGAGGCAGCAATGGCCCACACAATGACACTCCTCTCTCTCTCTCTCTCTCTCTCTCTCTCTCTCTCTCTCTCTCTCTCTCTCTCTCTCTCGCTCTCTCTCTCTCTGACACACACACACACACACACACACACACACACACACACACACACACACACACACTCAAACAAGTATACATGGACATACACATAACCATCCATCAAGTGTGTGAAAGATCCTTAAGGCCTTAACATTAGTCTTGTTTGGTGTGATAGAGTGCTGGACAACTCTGTCTTTTTCTCTGTTTCATTCTCTCGTTCTTTTTCCGTCTGTCTCTTAATCTTACCTCCTCACATACTCTCACCCTAAATCTCTGAGGTCCCCCTCTCTTACTTACGCCATACCTCTCCATCGGTCTTTACTGTCTTGCCTACTCTATCCTCTCTTTTTCTTTTAATCCTCTTACTGCTTCATGCACACAAGCATGCACACACGCACGCACGTACGTACGCACGCACGCACGCACGCACGTACGCACGCACGTACGCACGCACGTACGCACACACACACACACACACACACACACACACACACACATTCACCCTGGAAGGTTGTAGTAATCAATCATGGTGATTATGATCTGTATCGTTGCAGTAACATCAATGAGGCTTTTGAGGAAGGATGACATCATCCATCTACAGTATACATCACTGCTAATATGGTCTTTATTTGGTGTTCTTGAAGTGGGGAGAGAGGGAGGCGGACAGGGAAAGAGACAAAAGCTCTATTCGGATGGGATTAGTTTCCCGCACAACGTCTGAGATATAATTACTAACAAAGGGCGACACTGCTTTCATGTACCCATTCAGATGTGCTTAGAATCACTGTAGTTTTCAACCAATAAACAGAGAATGTGTTACAGTTAAGGTGAAGTTTCTGACATGACATTACAGCAAGGTGAAGAGCCATCTGAGGCTTCTTGTGGTGACAGTCACTGTCCATCGATCATAATTAAAAAAAAAAAAAAATCTATATTCTTCTTACTGTATAATAGGCTTTCAGCAGACAGTGCAACTGTTAGGCAAACTTTTTTTTCAGGATACAGATTTTAGTCAATGTATGTGACATGTGTTTTCTGAGAAAACATGAAAGTTAGAGCTGAATCAGTCAATGAATCGAATAGTTGAGCGACAGAAAAATTAAATGGCAACTATTTTGATAATCTAGTAGTGGTTACAGTAATTTTTGTAAGCATAGTGCCAAACATCGTCTTGTCCCAGCCTCTCAAACATGAGCTTTTGCTGATTTATTAGGTGGCTAAAATATGCATTGCTGTGTGGCCCTGTCCCCAGCAGTATATTGCTTAGCTTCCGTGTCGGTACTCCTGTCTGCTTCTCCAAACTGGGAAGTGCTGATCACTATCTACTCTAGGTAATACACTGACTATGGATAGGTATTAGTCAAAGTGTATTTATTAAAGGATATGTCTGTCAAATTGTCTGCTATATATTATGTTATATTGAATAGGTTTCAGTCCTGATGGCATTAAATGTAGTGCCTCTGAGTGCAACAGTAGGTAGGAACAGCAGATAATTTTCCCCGTCATTTTTACCAAGAGGGAGCATGAATAACACAGACATGGCTGCATAAATCACAGATGGATGCAGTGCTATTAACCAATTACCAAATGGGTATATACACTGAAACAGACAAAAAAGTTCAAAAGAAACAAACCTACCCACATTCAGATTTTGTTCTCTGTTTTTGGATCATTGTTTTTGATAGACACTCGTACTAGAAAAGTTATTGATTTGAAAGAGAAGAAGAAGGAAACTAAGATAAAGATAGTGAAATAAGAATGAGACAAAAAGACAAAAGAGAAAAAAAGAAAGTGAGACAGTGTTGAAGAGGAAAACAGGAGAACGAGAGACAGACAGAAGAGGAGGTGTGTGTGTGAGACAGAGAGGCAAGAAAAATGGAGTTCTCTGTTAAGTGGTGATGGATGCTGCAGCAGTGCAACCTGGGATTGATTTGAGGATGGCTGTCTGTCAACAAGGAGTGAAGATTGATTACCATGGCAACAGCCGGTAGTAATAAAGTGTTTTGGTAGTGGTGCTGCTTTCACCCGACGTCGACAAATACAGTATTATCTGCCTGAGCTTACTGTTTGTATCATCGCTGCCTTTGCCTTTGTGACTGGAGAGTTCATTTTCAGAACCATTCATTGGCATTTTGGGAGAAATAAAATGTTACAACGTTCATTCAGTAAGTCCTAAATTTTTCTGTAAAAGTGCCATGGTTTTTTGCGGTCAAGGACTCAACTTGCTGTACTGAATGTATTTTTGCATCTATTTCCTGCTGTTGATACTTTTTAAAAGCATCTTTTTTTATCATTTATCATTTGTGACGCATGCAATGGTATGGTTTGATTACCAGTTTCCATGCTTCTTTTGTTCCTTACACAGTGTAAAACTACATTGAGTTGAAATGCAGAAATCATAAAACAGTCTACTTAAATTTCAGCCTGCACATTTTCTTTTAAGACTACTCTCTGGATGCTGACCATGGAATTAGTTTAGTGGATTTTGATTCTGCTCCTTCAGGACTCGGGGGGCCCTGCTGGCTTTCATTTGAGTCAATGAATCCAGAAATGAGTCACATGTGGGACAGCAGGTGAATGCAGTTAACCAGGTGGTATGATAATAACCCAACAGTGTTCTGAACCTGGAGGACCAGGACTGAAGAGCCATGAGTGAATTCATAAAAACTGTTTTTTGTTACTTTGATCCATTTCACTCTGACAGGACCTGCATAGCTGAGCGCGACCAAAACCTGCTAAGAGATTATCTTTGTCATCTAGTTTGACCTTAACAGAGTATTACGCCTCTTTCTATACAAACTAAGAAATATAATTTAAAACATTACCAGTCGTGTCTGTGCAATCTGTGCTTCTCTATGAGTGTGTTTGTGTGTCGTTACATTTAAGAAATGGAATTTGTACAGATTCAAACGCTGGAAAGACATTTGTCCCTTTAATGAACATTTTCAGAAAATGAAGTGGCGTACCGTTTATATTTTGAACTGATCAAATGGAACTATTCACTTTCATTTCGTTTCCACTCTGTATCCATTTGTGTGTTTGTATTTTGATGGAAGCCTGCTGGAGCTCTAAGTTACATAGGGAAAGAGAATTGAAACCATTTAAATTGACGACAGAATATTGACAATACTGTATGTAAACCACACAGAGGACAACATCTTTTTACGGGAAAGGAGAGCATTAAAAAAAGTCAAAATGGATCGACCTGCATTTCTTTTGTCCTTAAATCTCTGTATTTGTATCTTGTTGTCTTTTTCTCAGGTGCCCCCGTAAATATTTCTCTATCTCTGTGTCTCTCTTTTATGTCTGATGTTATCTGAACCTACACCAGGCTCTCCTCTCTTTATTTACAGCACTTATGTTAATGATTATAGATTTTCTGTTGGCGATGAGATTTCCCTTCTAACTTTTCTGGCTGTTTCAGCACAAAAAATAAAAAATAAATAAAATCCTTGGTGTGGAGTGACATTTTGGATGAAAGTGAGTTGTTAATGGGAGGCTGCATAAACATACACAACTGACGACAATTTTAGCACTAGAAGGTATTAAGTAGAAAATTATGCATGGAAGTATGAAAAGACACACATTATGACACTGTAAAAGAAATAGCAGCAGTATTCAGACAACATGAAATTATGATTCAAAGTATAACAAATGAGAGGGAAATTATGATATGATGTAATGCAAAATGGGAACATGATAGAAAAGAGAAAAATTAAAACCAGTGAGTAAGATTTTCATGCACAAGTAAAACTAAAATGCATACATAACAAATCTAAAAATTCTCTATATTTCCCCCTGTATTCATCAGTGAGGTCAAAGGTAATCAACTCAACAGCAGCGAGTGCTCGATAAGAAGAAGATAAACAGATAGATAGCGGCACAGGGAGGAGGAAAGTTTTCCCTGGATTTAACACGGTGAAGGGAATCATGTGTCTAGGAATAAAATAACTCTGTGTGTGTGTGTGTGTGTGTGTGTGTGTGTGTGTGTGTGTGTGTGTGTGTGTGTGTGTGTGTAAGAAAGCAAGCTGGCATGCTACCTTGTCTACCACACCGCCCCGCCCCGCCCATCAAGGAAAGCACTGTGGAAAATCCATCTGGATCATACACACACCTAATCACGTCACACACACACACTGTGCAGAACAGTCTTATTTGTGTTTCTAAATTGGAAGTAAAAGTTACACAGACTAAACTCACTGAACCGAGAGAGAGAGATGGAGGTAAAGATGGAAGGAGGGGGGAGGAAAAGAGAGAAGGAAGATGAGAAAATGAGACAAAAGGACAAAGATAAAAATGAAACACGTAGACATAAAGAAAGACAGATGACAGAAGTCGAAGAAGACAGACAGGCTTGTGAGTCTCTCTTTTTCAAACTCGCACACGTACACCTAATCAGTCTGTATATGACCACCCCTATCCCTTTCCCCTCATACATAAATATCAAACTATGTTATGCAGGTACAACTAATCCCCTATGTGAGTGAGTGTGTGTGTGTGTGTGTGTGTGTGTGTGTGTGTGTGTGTGGGGGAGGTTGTCTGGCTGTGCATGGTAGTCATTTCCCTTCTAGACTCAACATCATACAGATACACACACAGACACACTCACACACGGCAAGCGTTGGAATATCATTACGGTAAGAGCTGCAGTGAGCAGGCCCCTGACACAAGTGGCCCTTTGTTCGATTTCAGACACACACACACACACACACACACACACACACACACACACACACACACACACAGACTCAGGCCTTCCATATCACCAATATAATTACAGCTATTACATCTGACTCAAATATAACTTTACATCTCGGCCTCGCTCTCTTTCTCTGTCTGCGTCTTACTCAATCAGCCCTCTTTTTCCTCTCTCCCTCTCTCTCTTTCTTACCGTTGAGTACCCATGTTGGAGCCATGTATAACCATTTGCGTGTGTGTGTGTTTGTGTATGTGTGTGTGTGTGTGTGTGTGTGTGTGTGTGTGTGTGTGTGTGTGTGTGTGTGTGTGTGTGTGTGTGTGTGTGTGTGTGTGTGTGTGTGGTGGCATAATGCTATATAAACATTACCTCAACTAACGAGCGGTAACTGGTCTGGCCCAAATGTTGTGTGTGTGCATGCTTTAACTTAATGACCTGTACAGTCAGTTTTTTGTTCAGAGGGCTTTTACTGTGAAACAAGGAAAATAAATATCTCTCTCTCTCTCTCTCTCTCTCTCTCTCTCTCTCTCTCTCTCTCTCTCTCTCTCTCTCTCCGCAGTCAGATTGAGGGATGGTGAAAGATGGGTGGATAAAAGAAGGGAGGATGGACAGACAGTAAATTATGCTCCAATCAACTCTCGCAACTCTCATAAAGCTACATGTTTACTTTTTATTTCCTACTCTTCAAGTCCTTAACTTTCTCTAACTTTGAATTAGAGCTGAAACTATTATATAACTATTTTAATTATCTGCTGCATTTTTGATTCATCAAGCAAAAATCCCAATGGCATGGCTCCAGTCTCTCAAACGTGAGCACTTGCTGCTTTTGTCTGTTTTATCTCTTTATAAATTGAATACTAATTTGAATATGTCACCTTGAGCTCTGAGAAATGCGAATTTCTTTTGACAGTTGTTTTACATTTTATTCACTAACAATTACCTTTTTATTATGTATGTCTGTTTGCATGTTTCCATTTTTACCATTGTATAGAGCTCTTGAGGTCTTAAAGAAAAGTGAATATGTATGTACTGTATAGTTTAAGTAGTCCAATTATATGTTTAGGCATCAAAAAAAGTCACACAAATGTTGAGATTGAAATGACATTGTAATTCATTTTTCAAGGAGACATCAATATTTAATAACTGGTGTTAATTAATTCAGGTCAGGGCTTTAAAACTCAAAACAGAGGATTACTTTTAAGTTTGTCTGGTCAATACAAAAATTGTACAAATGTGAAAATAAAAATTTCCATTAGTAACTTTATTTATTCCAGAACTCCCATTGAGATCAAGCTGTTATTTGTTAAAGAGAAACCTGAGAACAAAAAAACAATTGCAGTTGGACACCCACATACAATAAACAAAAAATATAAAGTCAGACAACCAACAGCAATAAATAGAATCATTAAAAGCAATTACAAGAGTCATAAAAAACCTCATATACTGAGGCTTTAAATTTCCAAAGGGAATAAAATAATCAAACTAAATTTTCCACTTTTACACCCTGTGTCACGCTGCCTGTTTTGAAGCCAACATGACACCATTAACCACCATTAGTCAGCAGCACAAATAGTCAACCCACGTTCCGTTACGAGGTGGAAAGTTTCATCCAGTACACCTTGCAGGATAGTGAGTTCATTTGATTTTAGTACAACCTCAACAACAATGGGAGCCTTTTGTTGGCTCTGCTCCTCTGTTGGTCAAGCATGACGCTAACAGGTTCAGAGTTCAGTCCACGCTGTCACCAGGATCAGTTAAAGCAGATTTAGGGGACTGAAGACTGAAAAAGAGTGTAAAAAATGTGATGCATTCTCCACAAAAAGGACTGAGACTAGCAGCAGCAGCAGCAGCTGTGTGTCCCCGCCTCCCTGCTTGTACTTAAAAAGAAACGTATGTCTTGGCTGCCACCCCCCTAAATCCTTGATATTTGAACATCTCCCAGGCCTTTTCAAAAGCCATTTAGGCATCAAAAGAAAGGGAAGGGATTATACTGTAGCAGTGTAACAAGCCCAAAGACAAGACTTCACTCATTTTCATTCTACTGAGACAGTTTGCCAACTAGTAGCCATGACATCTGATGGTTTCTTCCAGACCACCACACATATGTATGTTGTTATGTCAAATGTTATTGGCCTGTTTGCAACATGATCGACAGTTAAAGTTATTCTGTAATCTCCCCCCCCCCCCTCTCTTTCTATGCTAAGTAGTTGTTTTCCATGGCTGCAAGGCCATTGAGTTTCTACTGTGTGTGTGTGTGTGTGTGTGTGTGTGTGTGTGTGTGTGTGTGTGTGTGTGTGTGTGTGTGTGTGTGTGTGTGTGTGTGTGTGTGTGTGTGTGTGTGTGTGTGCGTGTCATCATATATGATGTAAATTGATGTACAGTACAGACATTGTTAATGAATAATGTTATCAAAACGTTTAATTGCAGTTTTATTAAGAAGCAAAAAGTTTCAAGTTTTTTTTTGTTGCAGGGGATTTGTGCTCTTTCCTCATTTTATTGCTATGTCTTTTTATGATTTGTTAATTCGTATTTTTCGCACATATCAGATGTAAGATGTTTGGAAAATATTTTAGCTCCACAGTTAGTATTGAGTTGCTGTGTAAAAACTTTATCTCGGGCACTTGGGTAGCTCACCGTTGTGACGAAAAGAGAGCTGAGCCAGAAGGCAAAGCTCTCAATCTACCGGTCAGTTTTTGTTCCTACCCTCACCTATGGTCATGAAGGCTGGGTCATGACCGAAAGAACAAGATCCAGGGTACAAGCGGCCGAAATGGGTTTCCTCAGGAGGGTAGCTGGCGTCTCCCTTAGAGATAGGGTGAGAAGCTCAGTTATCCGTGAGGAGCTCGGAGTAGAGCTGCTGCTCCTTTGCGTCGAAAGGAGCCAGTTGAGGTGGTTCGGGCATCTGGTAAGGATGCCCCCTGGGCGCCTCCCTAGGGAGGTGTTCCAGGCACGTCCAGCTGGGAGGAGGCCTCGGGGGAGACCCAGGACTAGGTGGAAAGATTATATCTCTAACCTGGCCTGGGAACGCCTCGGGATCCCCCAGTCGGAGCTGGTTAATGTGGCCCGGGAAAGGGAAGTTTGGGGTCCCCTGCTGGAGCTGCTACCCCCGCGACCCGACCCCGGATAAGCGGATGAAGATGGATGGACGGACTTGGGTAGCTCACCTGGTAGAGCAGGTGCCCATATGCAGAGGCTCAGTCCTCGATGCTGCGGCTCAGGGATCAAGTCCCACCTGTAGCCATTTGCTGCATGTCTTCCCCCTCTCTCTTCCCTTTTCCTGTCTACAGCTGTCCTGTATATTAAAGGCTAAAAAATGCCCAAAAATTATCTTTAAAAAAATAAAATATGGTATCTCATTGCAGAAATGTATATGTTTCCATCGTACTGTTTCTGTTCTGATTTTATACTCTAGATAATCTTTTTATTGAAGTTAAGTAAATTGTCTCCAGAGTGCTTCAGCTTATAGCTCAAAGCTATATATTTTAACAAATTAAGTCAGTCAGTCTGTCTAGCAGAGTGACAACTATCATACATGATTTTGTATTAGCAACAGGTTTGTGTATGTAGGTGGTGCAGGGCTTTTCACTGAATTTAAATTGTCAATATGCTGTGTGCACACTAAAAAATATAAAGACTTATGTGAATAATATTATGGAGAAATAACTGATCATATTAACCAAGAAGGTATCACTTTTTATCTCTCACATCTGTATCCCTTGTTTATCTTTTTCTTTCCTTTCTCTTGCCAATCTTCAAAATTTTAAGATATTAATTAAGTCCTGGTCAGGCTCTTCTTGGTGCCAAAAAACTACCATACTATATGTCAGATATCACTGCTACAGTAACACACCAAGTGATTCACACACATTGCTAAAATGCAATAATTTATTACTGGCCAGTGTGTACTTTAAAACTTACTAAATAAGAAAAATAAGTAACAAATTAGGGTGAACTAGTTAAGCATAACACATGCAGACAGAGTTTCTCAGCAGGAGTCCAACACTGCATATTCAGAAAGCCAGACATAGCTGGAGGGCTGCTTGCACCAACCAAATCTCCCTGTTTCTATTTTTGTTTTTGCAAATAGGTACAAGATAGTCCAACTGGTCAAGTATCCTAAACACCTTTTTGATAAAAAATAAATAAAAATGAAGCCAGATTGTATAGGCTAAATTAATGGATGCTTATAAAACGTGTAATGTATGTTATTATGTTCTCGGCGCTGGAAGGGATGTTTTACTCTTGAAATAAATAAAATAAATGGTCTCACATAGAAATGGCTCTTACCGTACGTCAATCTCCCATCTATAAGAATTAATTTTAATTTGATTGATAAAAAGGAAGACTAAAGCAAGATTTATATTTATAGTTGTTGAGAGGTCTAGAGTAAACTTTTCAATGAGTAGTATCAGCATTATATGCAGCGCATAATCTAATGTTACAATTATGTATATGAATGCCTCATGCCACAATGAACCTAATCACACTGAATGAGACTCATTAGTCCAATGTTAATCAACAACAACAGAACTACTACTATATGTAGAGCACCACTTGTGTACTGTATACTATACTGTATGTGCAGAGAAAACCCTATTGTGCTTTAACATGCATCCAAATAAATACTAGGGTCAAAGAGGGCTGGCATTCACAGCAGCTGACAGTATACAGTGGGGAGAACAAGTATTTGATACTCTGCTGATTTTGCAGGTTTTCATACTTACAAAGCATGTAGAGGTCTGTAATTTTAATCATAGGTACACTTCAGCTGTAAGAGACGGAATCTAAAACAAAAATCGAGAAAATCACATTGTATGATTTTTAAATAATTAATTTGCATTTTATTGCATGACATAAGTATTTGATCACCTACCAACTAGTAAGAACTCCGGCTCTCACAGACCTGTTAGTTTTTCTTTAAGAAGCCCTACTGTTTTCCACTAATTACCTGTATTAACTGCACCTGTTTGAACTCGTTACCTGTATAAAAGACACCTGTCCACACACTCAATCAAACAGACTCCAACCTCTCCACAATGGCCAAGACCAGAGAGATGTGTAAGGACATCAGGGATAAAATTGTAGACCTGCACAAGGCTGGGATGGGCTACAGGACAATAGGCAAGCAGCTTGGTGAGAAGGCAACAATTGTTGGCGCAATTATTAGAAAATGGAAGAAGTTCAAGATGATGGTCAATCTCCCTCGGTCTGGGGCACCATGCAAGATCTCACCTCGTGGGACGTCAATGATCATGAGGAAGGTGAGGGATCAGCCCAGAACTACACGACAGGACCTGGTCAATGACCTGAAGAGAGCTGGAACCACAGTCTCAAAGAAAACCATTAGTAACAAACTACACTGTCATGGATTAAAATCCTGCAGCGCACGCAAGGTCCACTGCTCAAGCCAGCGCATGTCCAGGCCCATCTGAAGTTTGCCAATGACCATCTGGATGATCCAGAGGAGGAATGGGAGAAGGTCATGTGGTCTGATGAGACAAAAATAGAGCTTTTTGGTCTAAACTCCACTCGCCGTGTTTGGAGGAAGAAGAAGGATGAGTACAACCCCAAGAACACCATCCCAACCGTGAAGCATGGAGGTGGAAACATCATTCTTTGGGGATATTTTTCTGCAAAGGGGACAGGACGACTGCACCGTATTGAGGGGAGGATGGATGGGGCCATGTATCACGAGATCTTGGCCAACAACCTCCTTCCCTCAGTAAGAGCATTGAAGATGGGTCGTGGCTGGGTCTTCCAGCACGACAACGACCCGAAACACACAGCCAGGGCAACTAAGGAGTGGCTCCGTAAGAAGCATCTCAAGGTCCTGGAGTGGCCTAGCCAGTCTCCAGACCTGAACCCAATAGAAAATCTTTGGAGGGAGCTGAAAGTCCGTATTGCCCAGCGACAGCCCCGAAACCTGAAGGATCTGGAGAAGGTCTGTATGGAGGAGTGGGCCAAAATCCCTGCTGCAGTGTGTGCAAACCTGGTCAAGAACTACAGGAAACGTATGATCTCTGTAATTGCAAACAAAGGTTTCTGTACCAAATATTAAGTTCTGCTTTTCTGATGTATCAAATACTGCAATAACATGCAAATTAATTACTTAAAAATCATACAATGTGATTTTCTGGATTTTTGTTTTAGATTCCGTCTCTCACAGTTGAAGTGTACCTATGATAAAAATTACAGACTTCTACATGCTTTGTAAGTGGGAAAACCTGCAAAATCAGCAGTGTATCAAATACTTGTTCTCCCCACTGTATGTAGCAAACAAGCTACATGTTAGCTGTTAATTGAGTTAAACCTAAGCAGTCCAAAATTGCTATCCTTTGTTTACCTCTAGTCAATCAGTGAACATGGTGTGACTGCTTGCTAACTCCTGTCTTTTCAAACATATTACTATATCGCAGTGTTTTTGTGGCTAAGACAAAGACCTAATTTATTTAAAAAAGAAGTCATTAATTCATTCACTAAGTTAATACATTAATTAACATGGGAAATAGCTGTTGTTGAAATGCATGGATGTCTGTGAACTCTTTAAATTCAAAAATAAAAGGCCAATAGGTTGTTTATTTGCACTAAAAGCATCAGGATTTGTGAATGTGTGCGGTCACAGCTTCCTGTTTTTTTGCTTTTTTAACTTCTTAAATCTAAACAATAGTGATGTTTGCTTTGCAAGACCTATGAAATTGGATTGGATTTCATTGGATTTGAGGATTTTCCTATACTTACAATGTGTTGACGCTAACAACAAAATATTGCAGGCACTTTTAAGATTTGCAAAAAATTAAATGTTGCAAAACATCTGAATTAAGTCCTCGAAGAACTAATTTGCAGTCAGCTGAATATATGATAATGTTTGTTTACTGTGTGTTAGCGCGTGCATATTTAACCTCTCTGCAGGGAGCACTGTTTAACATACACACCATCTGGACTTCTTCAAACACTGCATCAATCTAAGTTCCACAAAGTGTGTGTGTGTGTGTGTGTGTGTGTGTGTGTGTGTGTGTGTGTGTGTGTGTGTGTGTGTGTGTCTTACACACATACTATATGTTTGTGTCTGCATGCTAGAAACACATGTCTGCATGTTCACTTGCACATTAAGGTTGACTAAGGACTGCAGTCCTAAATAAACCTTAAATCGAAGCGAGCCTAAACAAAAGACTACTTTTTACACATTTGTGAAAATATGCAAATGTCATCAGTTCAATGACTACACTAACATTTTCCTACAACCTGAGTTGTACAGTGTGAATCGTCCAGTTGCTGGCTGATTTGGGGTATTTTGCCAGGTCATTTGTAGCCTAGGGCCTGTTTCAGGAAGGAGGTTTAACAAACTCTGAGTCTAACCCTGATCTCTGAGTTGATTTACCCTGAGATGAGGAAACTCTGAGTTTTCGGTTTCAGAACAGCTGATTTAAGTTGGTTCAATCAACTCAGAGTAGGTTCACGCGTGTGCACCACCACAATAAAAAGGCAGCATGAATGGAGCCATGATACTACGATTCACCACGGTAACAACCACAAACAAACGGGTCGGCGGAAATACTCATGTGCACATACAGCGAGTTTGAACATGTATTTCAGCGGCTGCTGCAAAAGAGAGAGTATTTGCGTGGGAGAAAATTGCTGCTAGAGTAAATGCGTAAGTTCCAATATAGTGTATTAATATCATATTTAATCATAAGTATAATATTACTGGTGAAATGGCATTGAACCTAATCTATTTCATTTAGGTGCAATACTGTGGGTGAAAAAGTCCTAGGCCTACTAATTCCATTCAGGCTGCAGCACCATCATTAACAGAATTATAATTCCTAATCTTTTATTTAAAAGGGTTTACATCATTCACCTGCAATACTGTGGAACTCCTTTTTAATGTCTCTTACTGGTTTGTGTCCAGGGAACACTACACAAACGTTTAAAAAACATTTCAGAGCGAGTCATATTCTTCTTCTTCTGACCTCTTTTGCTATACAGTGGCTTTACTAATATCTTCGACATCAACAATACTGGGATGTATGTCCACGATGGGTGACGTTAGTGATATGAGGACGGATAAGGTTATGTAGGCTACATAACTGGTAGACTGGGAAGAAAAACAATATACCGCTCAAATAGGAAGTTATCTGGAAATTAAAATGCGTCTGGGCTTCAATATCATCTCCCGACGTATGTTTAACACCATGCAAAGTAATACAGCTTCTTCATCAACGGGATCATCAACAAAAGGAAATGCCATGTTCGGAACAAAAACGTTTTATATGCCTAACACAGTAAATAAACCAACCCTGTTTTTTTTTTATTCATGCAGATAAAAAACTGTGCTAAAATGCGCCTGATACAGACTGAATGAATGAATGAGGAAATGAAAGAGCGCTGTGTCAGAGGGAGGAGACTAAGAGAAACTCAAGGTTTCTTGAAGAAAACCTGCTCCCGACCAGGTTAGGTTCACAGGCTCAGTTACCATAGTAACTGACTCTGAGATGAAGTTACCTCTCTTTCTGAAACAGAAAACCCAGAGTTTCCCTCATCTCAGGGTTGACAAACTCAGAGTTTTCACTAAACCTGCTTTCTGAAACGGGCCCCTGCTTGCAGACCTATTATTTGTTGCCCACATCTCTGATGTTTTCAGTGATTCAAATGTAAGTTATTAGTAATTTGTTATTTGTGACTGTTGTTAAAAACTACCTTGACAGTGTTTTCTGTGTTCACCACTTTGTGTCTGGTAGGACCATAGACAAACAGGAGCTTGATACTTTTGAGTAAGATCATTTTAGGGTGTATTTACTGGAATCTACTTTAGATTAGATTGTAGACTGAGGGTTATGTTGTCATTGTCTCCAGCTGTTTCTCACATCAACAGTCTCCAGCAATTAATATTTATTAGTGTTCTTTCCATTTGCACTAATTACATCTTTTAACCTACTTCCTAACCTACATTACCTCATTGTTATTGCTATTAAGCTTTCTGATGTTATTGATAATGCACATTATGTCTCTCTCACTTGCACTGCCACAGCAGGTAATCACATTTTCCATTTCCATTTTCCCATTGCATTTCTACTTATTATTGCAGAGCTGCACCCATTACACCCTTCACATCCATCCATTCAGTTGTCAGAGCGAGACTGTTTGCCCAGTGATTCACTCCCTCTTACTAGAGAGCCAGATATTACTAAATACAGCCGAGCCAGTGCAAGTTGGGATTAACCTTTGCACTTTATAAATATAATTGTATTCAGTCAGTTGGTTAGCCAGTCAATCAACTAGGCTGCAAGCCAGCTAGTCAATCATCCAATTACACATCCAGTTATAAAGCCAAGTGGTCAGTCAGCCAGAGAAACAACCAGCTTGCCATCAAGCCAAATAGTAAATCACCCATTCAGCCCAGCAGCCAAACACAAACAGCCAGCTAGTCAGACAGACAGACAGACAGACAGGCAGACAGACAGACACAAGTGTAATTAGTGATAAGTGATTAGGATGTTCTATTCATTTAGGATGAACAACTGCAATTAGGTCATCTCTCTTTCCCTCTCTGTTTCTCCACTCCCTCTTATTATACTTTCTGCTCTTCAGTACACACACACACACACACACACACACACACACACACACACACACACACACACACACACACACACACACACACACACACACACACACACACACACACACACTCACACACACACACACACACACACACACACAAACATTTGGATTCTGCTCTTTGCTGCACTTAGAGAAACTTCCATCGAGAATCCATTAGCAGCCTAAAAGCACTCAGACTAATTATGAATATAAATAAAAAAAAAATATATATATATTTCACTTTTTGAGTTAATGCAACATTCTTTAATAACTGTATATGAAAGTAAAGTTTTACATCTAAATAAATAAATTAGCAACTTTAAACTTTAAACCGTTGTGTACAAGGTTCTTAGTTCTTAGAGGAAATGATTACATGCAGTGATCAAATAATTCATGTTTTGTTTGTTTAATTAATCTGGCCATTGATTACCTCCGGCAAGGAGGTTATGTTTTCGGTTCGAGTTGTTTGTCTGTCAGCAGGACTACGGAAAATCTCCTGGCCCGATTTTCATGAAACTTGGTGCAAGGGTGTAGCATGGGCCAAGAAAGAAACCCATTACATTTTGAAGCAGATCTGAATCAATCAATCAAAGAATCAATTCTTTTTCACTTTAGTTAACATTGTGAGAAAGGGTGTTTGTGTTGCATTCAAGTGGTGTCGAATAATCGGAAAAATGAGTTCCCCATCAGGGGAATTTACATTCTATTACAGTGAACACATTAACATTGTGAGATAGGGCATACCTTGGCGGAGGGTTATGTTGTCCAAGTGCCCTTCTTGTTTCGTAATGTTTTCAAGTTGTTTCATTCTTCTGTACTTTTGAATTGTTTTTTATAGGAAATTAATTTGATGTTTAGTATTTATAAAGATCAACTTAACACCCCATTTTAGCTTGAACACCCCCCCCCCCTCATAAATTCAAAAAACTGCATTCAAACCCAGTTTCATTGCCATGTAGTTCAAGGCGTGGTTGGCATGTTATTAACTAACTCAAAAAGTGGACATTTTGAAACTAGTCGTAAATCATAAATTACAGTAAGGTTTATTTTTTAAATAATTTAATGCTTACTGGTTTAACTGGGGCATTTACCCTAAGCAAAATAGTCAATATTGAAATTGAAGTTTGCTATTAAAATGTATTAACAAGACAAGCTGTTGCCATTTATTTTACTTCATTGTGATTTGTCGCAAATCAATAAACCACTCATATAATGTAAAGTGAGGTAATAATCAGCTGTTTTTACATCTAGTCCAACAAATTTGAAGCCTCACCCTTTCTCTCGTTTTCTTTCTCCTCTCCCTCCTCATGTGTCTATTCTCTAATCATGGCTTTGTGTGAACCTCTTAACCACCAGAGAAAGGGGGAAAGGTTGGACTATTAGGTTTCTGCTGCTAATGGGACACAATCAAAATGGGCCATCTCATTTTTATTGGTGCCTCATGGATGTCTTCAATTTCTTTTTTTTCCCCAAGTCTCCATTATTTATTTATTTTTATCGGGTAAAATCTGGTGACCCCAAAAGAGGCAAGATAGCTTGAGGGTATTTTATTAAAAACAGGTATCTAATGTATATGAACAACAGAGATGGGACGTAACAAAGTACAAATACTTTGTTACTGTACTCAAGTAGATTTGTCAGATATTTTTACTTTACTATTTATTTTTGTTCCGACATTTTTAACATGAATATCGGTACTTTCTACTCCTTACATTTTACAAAATTGGCTCGTTACTTTAGTTTCAAATAATTTCAGTGGAGTTACCGTTATTATTTTTCGTGTGATCAATACTGAATTCAATCTAATTGGATGGGAATATACGTTGCACTTGACGCACCACTACAAGACGACTCGACAGATTGGGCGCCATTTATTCGTGGCAAATCATTGCGGCTTGATGGCGGTGACGGCCATCTAGTGGTTGTTAGTAATTAATATTTTATCCTTTATTTTCTTTCCAGAAGCCATATTTGAGCACACACACACACACACACACACACACACACACACACACACACACACACACACACACACACACACACACACACACACACATGTAGATTCCTTTAAATGTTAAGGGGAAGATTAAAAAAGAGAAACTGGATCTGTGAATCACAATTGAATTCATATCTTGCTACTCAGTCAGAATAACATAACAACATAATTATTAACCTGGAGTCCCAGTCTCTGTCACAATAATCATATATGTGATGTTTTAGGCCTATTGGCAGACATCCATTTAAAATGTAGGCAATGGTATATAAAGAGCATTTTTTCCATGTCCACTGAAGTTTCTCAGCTTGCACTCTAGTAACATTTGTGTGGTCCAGGTAGCTTTGCATAAAAAATGGTTGTCATTCGCAAGACTACTTTTACTTTTATACTTAAATTTCCAAGCCTGTACTTTGTTACTTTTACTTGAGTAAAGAAGTTAAAGCAACATTATGTAACTTTTCCCGCTTCGGTCCCCCTACAGGTTGTCTCATTGGAACTACAGCTTGCGCTAAAAGTTACTTAGTGTTGCTTTAAATCAGTACTTCTACTTTTACCAGAGTATCTGTACTTCTACTTGAGTACGGGAAGTGAGTACTTTTGCTATCTCTGATGAACAACAACAGGTGTCTATAATATAACTATTCATTAATTACTTTTCCTGCGATCCATTTCACAATTGTAAATATTTATCACCTACAGTCTATTATTCATTATATCTTAAATGTACAGCAGCCAGTTTATAAAATATTTTATTGCTGTATCCTCCAAGCACTCCAGTCCCCCAAACCCCATTGGAAAAAAGATTTTGTAAACACTTCATTCAAACGGTGTGTTGCTGTTTTAGAAGCAAAGCTTTTTAGTTGCCTTGTAATGTAACCAGACGAGTTAGAAGGTTACAAGGTTGAGTCATTATTTGTTGAGGAGACATTCTGCTCATTTATTGAAACAGTCTCAGCTCGGAAACAGTTCTGGTCTGGGTGATGTTGCCATATTTACCAACCTACCACACAGTGGTGAGGACAATCGTTCTTTTTTTGTCTAGACATGATAGACCAAAGACTTTGTGTGGTCACAGGAAATCAAAACCGAGTCAACAGAGGCAGCACATTTGTGCCAGACACAGCTGTAATGGGATTAAAATGTTCCTTCATAAAAGATGTTGATGATCACCGTTTACTTAGGACAAACGGAAAGATACCAGACAAGAGGACATGTGACAAAAGTATTATGTATATAAATACATACCCGAGTGTCACAAGCACATGGTCTGATCTCTTAACCAGCAAGCCACAAAGCTTTTATATCCACTTTTGTTCTCTCTCTCTCTCTCTCTCTCTCTCTCTCTCTCTCTCTCTCTCTCAGTAATAACAAGATAATGTTGTTATGTTACAGAATGAATAAAGTCATTTTTACCCAGACCTCCTCTGTGTCTGCTGATAAAGAGGACAGATCAAATATCAGTGCTTTACACTGACACACACACACACACACACACACACACACACACACACACACAGACAAACATTAATTTATTAGAGAAAATGTGATATGATAACTATAGCTGTCAGAGGAAATCAAGAGGCAGAATAAGGATTTCTTCACCTACTTCAAAGGTGCACTGAGAATGAAAAAGTATGCATAGGTTGAAACACTTTTAATATAAAGAACTGTATTGTCAGACCAATGCGTTTCAGCTTGTGGCCTTTATCAGGTTTATCACAATAACACACATTACAAAGAACATTTAAAAAAGATGGGTATGACGCAAAAAAGGTAAAATATATAAATGAAAACCAGTCATATACATACATTTCAGCCAATGGGGTGGGATGGGTGTGGCCAAAATGCTTCTCTCTTTGTACTGAGAAAGTTAACATTACAACTTTGGCTGGACGTGATCACTTGAATGTCTCTAAAGAATAAAGATGAAATGTAATGTTGCATTTCATTAAAATGTCTGGCAACAGGACTGATGACATCATTCCTCTTAATGTAGCTCCTATGATCAGTGATACGCTCTTTAAGGGAATGGGATGTCACACAAATGTATATTTTACCAAATGGCCACTGTATCATATAAACAACTTTTTTTGTTGTTGCAGGTAATAACATCCTTAATGCTGATGGTCTTCCCATTGACAGGGTGTTTGAAAGACTTGAGGGTTTTGTTATACTGGC
>NC_135868.1:13080384-13097884 GCF_031162955.1 Sander vitreus
TAGTGAACTCACCAGGTAATCAGTCAATATGTTATCACACTCATCTATGTGATATTTTTGGAAGAAATCGTCCAGACTCTGCTACAGGTTATGTCTGATATGCACTGCTACGCTTGTTTTGTTCCGTATCAACTTCACTCCCATTATCTACCCTCCTTCCTACATCCTTGCCTCCTGTCCTCCTCTTCTTTCTTCCTCACCTTCTTTGTCTTCCTCTCTCAATTTACCAATGCCTCACGAGTGTCTCACTCACTCACTTGCTAACTGTCTTCCTCTCTACTTGCATATACAGTGCATCAGAATAGGTTTCCATAGGGAATGTCTCTAAATATTATCTTAAATATTTCATTCCTCATCTCTGCTGCTAGTTTTACCCTCAATTTGTTGCTCAGAGCCAAAAAGCAACATGGGATTCATGAAACGTGCACGCACCACAGAAGATGCGATTATAGCCTATCCATCTCTCTTTCCATCCTTCTCTCTCACTATCCAAAACAACATGGGAATCGTGAAACGTGCTCCCACCTCAGACTGGAGTACTTTTCCTTCTCTCTCTCTCTTGTCTCCTGTTTCTCCTTTTTTTCCCCTCTCACTCGTCTGGATTTGCGTTATCACTCCTTCTCTCCCCACTTCAATGTCTCTTTTTCTCTGCCTTTCTCTTCGTCTGTATTTCACTCCCTAATGCTCAGAGGTAATTCTCTCCCTCCTCTCTTGGGCCTTATTCATCATCATCATCATCATCATCATCCTCCATTTCTCTCTCACACACATACACACACATACAGTACACACTCACATTGACATGCACAAATCCAGTCTGCATATCAATGTCACCTGCTCTGAAAAATATGGAGGATGATAGCGTTTGGATGGGTTGATGGAAGGAGAGAAAGGATGAAGAGGAAAGAGAGAGAACACTAAGAGAGAGGAGCAAAGAAGAAGTGAATAAAAAAATAAGCTGTTTGTTTGCTCTTATTCTGAAGTGCATTTTTTACCCCAGGGTGTTCTCTAAAACACTGTTGTTAAAAAGCATTTAAATAAAGGATGACTACAACTATGCAAGGGGTGAGAGAGATAAGAAACAGAGACAGTGAGAGAGAAAAAGAGGAAGTCAAAAAGCCTATTTATTAAGGATTTGAATATTTAGCTCACATCAAAAACTGAGGCTGTAATTTCCAAAACTCTGCATCTCCATTGTAAGGCAATTTTCATTATTATAACAATGAAGAATTCTGTTAAAGTGTCAAAATGTTGTCAGCCAAGGTCTTAATCATTTTGTAACAATAGAAGGCACATGAAGGGATACACAGGGAATTATATGGACGCATATTAGCAGGCAATATTGGATTTGATTAACCGTGATTTAATCAAAGCAGATCTGTCTTGGCAATGTAATTTATTTATTTATGACATGTAGGCTATAAAGTGGTAAGGCAGGAGAGTCTTATAAAAAAAAGATAAATTTGGGGGGGGGGGGGGTGTACACACAGGAAAACAACAGAATGAAATAAAATGCTCAAACAGTACAACTCTGTCGATGAGGCAAACAGGAGTTGTGTTGTGAGATTTCCTTTGTTTAAAGCTCCATTGTGTAATTTTTTTTGTTGATTCTTAGCAAAAAAACCTTTGTTCTTTCACAAATATGTACTCATTCATGTGTAATGTGTGTCCACCAACTAATCAAAGTATTCTTGTAAGCATAGAATCTGCCTTTCAGAATCATTCAGAATACATAGGAGTGACTCGCTCGAATGACGGCCGCCATGTAGTGCCTCCATCTTTAAAATACATTAGCCAAAGAGGGACATACCTCCGCATTTTGCCCTCTTACACCTAGTGGCACTGTGACGAATGCAAGGGGGAGATTACTTGCCAGGGAAGCGAAAAAGAGAATTAAAACAACAATGCGACAGACAAAGCAAAGCAAACAAAGCAACAAGACCAAAGTTAATATTGGAGTGGCTAGAACAGCTGCGTGTAAATGATGGAGAGAGCTCATTTTGGGTTCGGCCACCGTAGGAGGAAGGGCTAGAAAGTAATATTCAGTTAGTTGTCATATACAATTTCACCACTAGATGGGAGAAATTCTCACACAATGTAGCGTTAAATATCTTAAAGGTAATCAATTCAAGAGTCATTGCCAAGGACAACAAAATCAGATAGAATTACATGCAAATGTTGTCCTTCAGATACTGCTGTTTGCTTGTTTTGCATGAATTATGTATCTTGTATTCGACTTTTCTTTTGTTCTTTTCGTTTGCTCCTGAATATAAGCCTGCTGTTAACGCACAATTTCCCTGCTAATCAAACTGTTGTAATGTTTGAATTGCTTATTTAAAACCATCCATGTTACATCTACAATTGTACAATACAGGATTTCTAAATACAAACTGGAAATTTTCATTAATTCCGTTAACAAACACGCACACAAACACACGCCAGCAAAGAAATGACACGGACAAGTACAAACGCACATCAATCAAACTCAGTCTATCTTGCTTTAACACACACACATTTATGAAAGCGATGTCATAAATATGGAAAGACGGAGCTTAGAGAGAGAGCTAGAGGGAACGAAAAAGAAATGAAAAGAGAATAGAGAAGACTACACACACACACTGAGGAGGAGGAATGATAGATTAACATCATGTGTCGTCATAGACAGTTTACCCA
The DNA here is from genome assembly GCF_031162955.1 of Sander vitreus. NCBI lineage: Eukaryota > Metazoa > Chordata > Actinopteri > Perciformes > Percidae > Sander > Sander vitreus. The sequence continues at coordinate 13,083,058 of NC_135868.1, forward strand.
TGTGACATTAGCTAAGATGATGGATGAGCGCGGTTTATAGACTAACGTGTGTGTGTGTGTGTGTTAAACAGACTTTTAACTGACAGAAACTTAACAACTTTGTGTGTCTCTGGCATGTGAACGTGCAAATATGTATGATTTTTGTATAATGGGTTTGAGCAAATCTATTTCTTCATGCACATGTCATACTTTATACCCACATTGTTCTCTCCTCTTTTTCCCTTTGTCTCAAAAAACAAATGCTTATGTAAATATGTATTGAAGGATGTCCAAACTCAGTTGATTCAATTTTTTAGGCCTTAATTCATAATGTATATTATCAATGATGTGTACGTATATAGGCAAGACAGAGCAGGTCAATTATTTTATTAAGTCAAGTGTGTGTTTGTGTGCGAGTGCTTCAGTGAACCAATAACACCATATGTCATCAAATGTGTATTTTACTAAACCAGATTAGATTAGTGAATAAGATCAGTAGAGGGTTTAGACTGAGAAAAGTATTTAAAATAATTTAGGGCAACAGTAATAAAGCACTCAGTGATGTATTTATTGGCTTTAGAGGGGAGGGGAGGAGATGTCCTGAACATCGCAGCTGAGTTGAACAACCAAACAACATCTGCTCTAATTCTTATCACTGACTCCAGATGACAACAGGGACAGTGGTGATGGGACAGGAGTCAGGAGAGCCTCTAGTCCGACGCTGCTCTCATATCCTTTGATTGGTAGCTGGTTTACTGGATATGTCCTTTCTAAAATGTCTTGATGCACAAATGCTTTGGTAAATTTAAAGCAGTCCTCACAGTCAATGACTGTGTGTGTGTGTGTGTGTGTGTGTGTGTGTGTGTCAGTCAAAGTGGTGTCTTTTTACATAAACTGTGATTTCATCAGTTGTACAGTGCAGTTTACAGTGGGTAATGGTGGGTTAAAGTTGTCTTGATGTATCTTCACAATTGTGTGTACAGACACTGTACATAGTATATCATCTTCATTAACTATATATCTGATGAATTATTGTAAAGTCTCCATGCAGAGTTTTCTCTAAGGAACCGTTTGGTATTTATGGAATGGACCACCGGAGGAAAATAGGGGAAGGTCGTGTCTTTTTATTCTTTGTTGAGGGGAGGGTCATCCAATTTTTTTAAGTCTACGGGGAAGGGTCACTCAACTTTTGTATTCATGAGTAGAGCAAAATTTCAAAGTGGCTTGTTTGGTGCATATTTATCCATGTAGCTCCATGTAGCTCTCTCAGTCTCGGCCCCTATCGCTAGCAGATGGATCCCTCCCTATTTAGTCAGCCAGACCTGTAGCTTTAGAGAACGTGGGATTACCCAAACTGAATAAATCCCGCTCGCACATATAAACACAAAACTGCTTTGCTAGCCCAATCGTGTTGTAACTAAGACATCTGCTGAAAAGATTATTTTATTCATTAGTATGATTGCCGTACTGCTTAGTTCAAAAACATCCAAAACACTGTATGAAAACATAGCTGACCAGACGCAAGCTTTTATTTTGAAAAGCCGAAACTCGGGCCGCAGACAGCACCAGCCGGCAGCCGGGAGGGTATGAGACGGGAGGTCTATCCTTTCGGTCCCGGTGATTATTTGTAAGTTATTTGTGAAAATGTGCAAACGACAGCCTTTTCAAGGCATTTGAGAATTGACGCTCATCTGAGAAATGGAGTTTTGGATAATGTTCAGCTTCGGCAAGCTTACCTATGCTAAAATATACAATGACTGAGGAAGCCTAGTGACGAGTCCATAGCAACCAGTGTTGAATTACCCAGTGTGCTTTGCTGAATTGTCTCAATGTTTTATTGTTTTATTTCATGTGAATACTAGTTCACTAGATGAGTAACTTAGTATTTGAAGTAATGCAGTAATGCATGAAGTGTGCATTTAGTTTCCATGCTTATTGTGTTTCCACAACAATGTTAGAGAGTAAATCTACTGAAATGGCCACCACACCATAACAGAGGCGTGTGATGCGTAAGATGAGAATGCAGAGGTTTTAGTTATATACGTCATGGCTATAGAAAAACAATGGGAAACTGTACATCTTTGCTAAGTACAAACCAGTACAATAAGATGTTGGGGAGGGTCGTCCCTTTTCTCCCAATCAATTGGAGGGTCATCCAAAATTTAATGCTGGTGAAGGGAGGGTCAGGTCTATTTTGACTGAAGGACCCAAAACTCCTTCGGTGGCCCCTTAATTAAATAACGAACAGTCCCTAAAGGGACACTCCAGTGACTGACAGGATCAAGGACAACTTCCTCTTACTCCCAGACATTTTCATCAAAAACGTAGAAAACATGACAGAGTGCCATCTAACTGCCCCATTGACTCCGGTGTTAACAGAGACCAGAAATTTCAGGAAAAAAACAGACAAAGCGACTCTGGTTTAGCTCGCCATTTTATTCAGTCCACTCTCTCACAATGTTGAATCACTATTATTCTTCTTGAATGACACCTCAACTTCTTCTCGGTAAATTTAAGTTAATTTAAGTCCTCACACTAAAACTCAAATTTTTCATTGCTTACATTAAATTTGACCCCATATATCCCTTTCTGACTAATCCAACTCTTCATACTCCATCACCTGCATACAAAGCCAGTAATATAGTTTAGCCCACCACATTTTCTTTAGAAATTGCATTATCTAGTTTATTTTGATATAAACATATACAACTTAAATAAAGTTGGTGGACTCACCAGAAACATGACACAATGAGTGCAGCAGTGGTATCCTTACCTTGAGTCCCTATTCTGGGTCAAGCCCCAAAAACACTGGATCCTACATTTACCATTACGCAGCCAGTGGCATCTTTTTGTCAGAACCGTTCGAGATAACCGTGAGTAAACCAGGATAATGGAAAATTATTTTTTAGTTTTTAAATCAATCATCAAAATGTTGTGTTATCTCTTTTAATAAAAGTCAATCACTGTGCTGTATTTCTCAACATTAGCTCAAACTTGATCTGTGAACATCCCCAGGAGTGAGAGCCGCTCCATTGGAAATAAAAAGATCAACTTTTCCATGAAACTGACTTATAAATCACTGTTGTGCCAACAGTTCTAATGAGGAAAATATGTCCTTATCCCCCAAAACTGACACTGGCAATGTCCACAAATATGGAAAAAGCTGTCAGAGATCAAGAGGAAAACATGTCAAGTCTGGTTTAGGGTGAATTAACCCCTTAAAACTGCTAATCGTCCCAGTTGAAATGTGAAATATGAGAATGGTCATTGGTTTACGGTATGTTGTCAGTATGTGCAGAGTAACTGAAAAGTGCTGCCGAACAAGGAAGAATACAAGTGAAAAACCGTGTGGAAAGCTGGATAGGATCCCACAGAAATGGCTTTGATAGCAATGTGTAAAAGTAGACACTGGTAGCGTGTAGACAGTTGGCACCATGAGACAGACAAAGACAGAGAGAGAGAGAGCAACACATCGAGAGAGAGAGACATTGTGGTTTTTCTTCTCATGGATATATAATCAGTTTAAGAGGAAGTTTTTTTCCCCTCAGTTTTGCTTTGATGCACAATCACATTTCGATCCGCACTGTAATTCTGTCTGTCTCTTCATCTGTCCCTCTCTCTCTTTCTCTCCGCCTGTCCCTCTGACTATCTCTCTCTCTCTCTCTCTCTCTCTCTCTCTCTCTCTCTCTCTCTCTCGTTGGTGTTTGATGTGGTGGCACCCTGGCATTGTTCTTGCTATTGTGCCAGTGTGGAAAGAAGGGAATGGGATTTAGGGAACGAGACAGAGATAGATGAAGGGATGATATTGCAGTATTGATGTGGCATTGAGGCCCCAGTAAAGTTGAAAATCTGGATATAATTGACAGCTACACTGGCAGATCTGGGATTCCCATCAGAACGGAGAGGAATGTTCTAGAGTGTTCGGGAATGACCTCTGAGAACTTTCTGAAAGGGCCTGCAAGCAGCAGGACTCATATATCATCATATCATCATCACAAATACCAAACATTCATGTTTCTAATTATTCCTCCTGCTCTCCCTCTTTGTTTATCTTCCATTACGCTGTCCTTATCTGTGTGTGTGTGTGTGTGTGTGTGTGTGTGTGTGTGTGTGTGTGCGTGCACGCGCATGCTCTTGCACTTCTACCTTTTATGAGGACCACTTGGACAGGAACAGGACCGACATTGAGAGAACGACGACAGTCCAAATAAATTGCTCTGACTATTTTCTCCATGTTTTGTTCAGGATTTAAAAAATGGAAAATACAGAACTAAACAACTAAACCTTTATTATTATGGTTTAAAAAATGGTCATAGAAATGAATGTCTGCATGTTTTTTAAATTTTAAAAACCTTTTTATGTAGGCTTTTTGCCACCATGACACATGGCATATGTCTTACATCTTTGTAGGTTTCGACCCTGATTGTGTGATACTTGAGAAACTTTTGTTCTTTGCAACCCTTTGTTGTTTTGTATGTGTCCACTTTGGTTTAGAATCTGTGTTAAACATATATGAGCATTAAGTTTATTTGTTTTCACCAAAAGACATTTTGGGACATAAGACCACTTCAATATAACCTCATCTCTTGATCATTTCGTGGTCATTTTTATTTACAACAGCAAGCTGACAAATCTGCCAAAGCCTTTTAACATAAAACCTTTATCAAAGCAGATGCAACATCAGTATCCTTTCTGTTTAAAGGAACATCATACACACAACAAAAGGCAAGAGAACAGTTACTCCAACACAAGAAGCATAATGTATTTAGATCAACAAGTTATTCAAATCAAATCTTATAATCCCATCAGACCAAGATAATGGGATTATGCAATCAGTTGAGGAGAACACCTGTTTCCTCTTCATGTGGCACCTGAATGTGTTTCCAGATGGATGTTTGTCTGTGTGCATGAGTATCTGCAGGTGTATGAAATACACACACACACACACACACACACACACACACACACTCACCCACACTTCTTTCTCAGTCGCTCTCTGTGATTCTCTGTTTGACCCTCTCTCTTTCTCTCTATCGATTTAGACCACAGCAAATGACAAATTCCGTTTAAATAACTCTAGATGAATACAAAGGAATCACTTAACTGACTCGTACTGAATACTGACAAGACAATCCAGAAAATGACTTATATGGACCCAGATGAATCTCTATGTTAGCGTACACCAAATACTAAAAGGCAATCCCATATTTTAACTTACCTAATGATTCGCAAAGTTGAGTTGTCAACTCACCTTCAGAAAAACTTTCTTCTTTTGGATGAGCACAATCAGTATACTTTGTTTTCCACATCTTATCTATTAGGCAACAAGTCCTCCAAACCATACACAACGATATAAGTTGTTTATTTCTATCCTGAAATAGGACCTACACAGGAAGGTTTTCCATCTAAACCAGAGAATGCAATGGTCACGTCGTTAACGTTGTGAAACTGTCACAGTTTGGTTATGTTTAGGTACAAAACTTAGTTAAGTTTATAATAACATTGTGGTTTGGGTTAAAGTCAGACATTACTTCACTTCTGGTTACGCATGTGATGCTGAACGTGACATAGCTGTCCTTGTTCCTTCAAGTTAAAAAAACCTTACTATTTACTTTTATTCTTAAACAGGACACAAAGACCACTGCAGGGTGAAAGTCCTGTGTTTGTTTGACCCATCCACCATCCCAACCCTACCCCCTAAAGCGGAACTTGGCACTCTTATACTTTGTTACTTTCTGCTTTCCTCCCGTCATAATTACTACAGCGACTAGTGGGCACCGCCACTATAAACGTGGAGGACTCCTATTTGGATGTGTGTGTATATATATATATAATGGCGTGCCGTTTAGGAAATTATTATATATATGTAAAGTGTGAATATATTGAATGAAAGTCTGAATATATCGAATGAAAGTTTGAATATATGGAATAAAAGTCTGAATATATTGAATGAAAGTCTAAATATATTGAATGAAGCTTGAATATGTTGAATGAAAGTCTGAATATATTGAATGAAGCTTGAATATATTGAATGAAAGTCTGAATATATTGAATGAAGCTTGAATATATTGAATGAAAGTCTGAATATATTGAATGAACCTTGAATATATTGAATGAAAGTCTGACTATATTGAATGAACCTTGAATATATTGAATGAACGTTAGAATATATTGAATGAAAGTCTGAATATATTGAATGAATGTCTGAATATATTGAATGAAAGTTGAAATGGAATTTGACTTCATTGTCTGCCGCCATCTTGTGTTTTTGTTGTGATTAAGCCTAACCGAAGTGTGACACTATGAGCGAATCAGCAAGAAATCTAGTGTCAGCAATTTTGAGCAATGAAGAAATTATTAACACACTGGCGAATGCATGTATTGGCCAAAACATTAGTAAAGGTAACCATATCCAGTACCGTTCTCCCAATGAAGAAGTTTATTCACTTTTTCATCTTGGAAGAATGACAGGAACCTCTTTGGTCAGGCAGGTCCCTTTCATCAGGCTCACTCAATACACCTTTCATTCAATATATTCAGACTTTCATTCAATATGTTCTGACGTTCATTCAATATATTCTGACATTCATTCAATATATTCTGACGTTCATTCAATATATTCTGACTTTCATTCAATATATTCTGACTTTCATTCAATATATTCAAGGTTCATTCAATATATTCAAACTTGTATTCAATATATTCAGACTTTCATTCAATATATTCAAGGTTCATTCAATATATTCAGACTTTTATTCAACATATTCAGACTTTCATTCAATATATTCAAGGTTCATTCAATATATTCAGACTTTTTTTCAATATATTCAGACATTCATTCAATATATTCAGACATTCATTCAATATATTTAGACATTCATTCAATATATTCAGACTTTCATTCAATATATATTCAAGGTTCATTAAAATATTCAGACTTTCATTCAATATATTCAAGGATCATTCAATATATTCAGACTTTCATTCAATATATTCAAACTTTACATATATATAATAATTTCCTAAATGGCATGCCATAATATATATAGAATTATTCTCCAAGTAATCCATCTGTTTGACAAGTTCATCAATTCGAGACATTTCGTAGTTTCCTGATTATCAGCCTCGGCATCATCCAAGTCACTCACCCGGGCTTCCAGCTGATCAACGCGCATTGTTGTCGCGTCCAGCTTTTGGTTCAAAACAGCTGTTTGTTGCATAATCGTTCTAATGTCGCGCTCAGTCTCTTGACGAAAGTCTTTCAAATCATCTTTCAGTTCCTTGAACTCATTGCTTAAGGAATCTTTTAACTCTGCAAAAACAATTTGTGTATTTCACTTAAGTCAGCCATCTGTTTTGGTCCTCAGCAATTTGTTTGTTTGCAGTTTTCTTCTTTGGCTGATATTTATTGAACTCCGTATGCGTTCCGGAGCGAAGGTTCATAACTCATTTTTTCACTGCAAGGCATATTTTCCTCTTTAGATGTAGGATAAGCAAAGTACAAAGTTACTTTCAGGGGATGTATGAGCGAGCTCAATCAAGCCATGTCACCGGAACCAGGAAGCCTCTCTCATGCTTTTTTAATCGCTTTCAACGTTTGTTGCCTCAGCACTATTTTTGTCTTAGCGCTCGTAAATTTGAACTTCAATGTTGTAATAGTGCGGGGACAGTGAAGTTTCAAACTGTTAAGTAATCACTCTTTTAGTAACAGGTGCCCACTGAGCAAATGTTGTTTGTGTTTGAGTGAAACTGGGTCTACAATATTTACTTTTTACTTTTATCCCCGAATTTCAAATGACACCAAAAAAAAATAGACACTTTCTGTTCAGTGGCAGATAAAGACCTTACTGTATAGCACAGCTGGTTACTGAGTTGTTATACAACTGACTATTTCAGATAGCTACATTCTGCCAAAACTGAATATGGAAATCATGTCATCTTAATGAATCCAATCTGACTTTGTTTTAACTTTGAGTATGAATTGAAGACCTGTGTTGGTATTCCCTTGATATTTTGCTTTCTGAGAAAATACAAAAAGTGGGAAATGTCACCTGTAACTGTCAGGCGTAACTGTGTTGTGTGTGAAATTCCATGGTTCAATGATGAATTCAAAAGAGGACACTAAGCATGTGTGAGAAAGATAAAGGGCGATGAAGGGAGACTGAAAGACAAAAAGGAAAGAAAGACGGAGAAACTCAAAGAGAATGAGTGAGCCAGAAAGGAAGGAAATTAAGAGAGACGGGCAAGAGAGGAGAGAGCCCGAGAGATGATTGATGGAGCCAAAAAGCCGATTTCTTGCTTCATCTGATTTGCATTACTCTGCAATCAGCAGACACACACATACACACAAGCACACACATAAACGCACACACGCACGCACACACACACACACACACACACACACACACACACACACACACATATATGCACACACACAGGCACACACACCTTGCAATCAACGCACGTACAAACTCAAAACGTCTCCCTCACATACTATAAATCTGCAATCAACATACAGGTTACTGATCAGCGACTGTCATCAACAACACACACTGCATACATATAGACTGCGCACACACACACACACACACACACACACACATACGCACACAGACACGCACAGTCAGTCAGTTTAAGCTGCAGATGAAGTCCATACTCATCAACCTTGGTGCAGATAGGTTTGGTCTGTACACACCCAGATGCAGGCTTACACACACACACACACACACACACACACACACACACACACACACACACACACACACACACACACACACACACAGACACACACACTGCTGAGAGATGAGTATCTGAAAATGCTGCACGCACAGGCCCAGTCTCAAAATCTGAGTTAATGGTAACACCTCCCAATGTGCTATACAGCTACTTTGTAGCTTTGTTTTGTGTTTTGGACACAGACGGCCTTGCTCACTTTCCTTTTTATTTATTTATTTTATTTCCCCGAAGGACAAATTCATATTTTTCGCTTGCCTCCTCAACAGGAGGGTCAAACGTCAGGGTCAGCTACACAACTGAGCTGTAGGCCTTCAGTACGTTGCTCAAGGACATCACTTTCTTTTTGGAAAGAAAAACAAAATACACATCCACATGTAATCATATTCATGGTTTGAAATGATAAGTGTTATGCATAGTGATTCAATTTGCACTCAGGGATATTTACACAACAGTGTTGTTAACATGCAGCTTCTGGGTGCTATCTTGGAGCTGATGGAGTGAGTAGTAAAAAGCCAGTGAGAATTCTTGATTTTAATTAGCTGAAAAGTGTCCTTTTTCTTCTAGTTATGAGAGTATAGCTAGTTTGTTTTCATTTTAAATTAAAGGTGTTGAACTCTAGTTAAGGACAGCAAACAGTTGTACTTAGCTAAAGAGTGTTATTTGTGTAACAAAGAAAATAAATACATGGCTGCTCAGCAAAAACGGTGCAAATTTAATGTCAAATGTTACCACATTTGTGTGAATCTGCATGTCCAATTCAACGGTAAAAGGATGACAGACTTTTAAAGCTATGTTAGCCAGAAAAGCTTTGCTTTGGTTGGTTATTTGCCACTCTCTGTGTGGAGAGTACAATTTCCACAACATTATGATGCAAACTGGTTGGATCTTTGGAATATACACAACCTTGTTAACTTTGAATAACAGCATGTTCTAATTAGTTTAGAAGAAGACCACCCACCCCCCAACCAAAAAAAGAAGTGACTTATATCAAATATTTGAGCTTTAGACCTTTACCATGGTAAAAACAACATACGCTTCTCTTTACTCATTTATCAAAGATCTGCAGCTGCATGCAAATACTTTGTATTGTGCATTGTGCTGCATTCGCAATATGTTTACAGCACTTTACTGTAACATTAAAATTCATTTGGTATTTGAGTGCAGGAAATAACACACATATATGCACAAATATGCATGCAGACACACAAAACAAAAACCCTGCTTAACATAGAGATGACAAATGAGCACAGGTTTAAAAACATTCAAGTCAATTAAACACGTTTCTCTCTCTCTCTCTCTCTCTCTCTCTCTCTCTCTCTCTCTCTCTCTCTCTTAAGCCAACACGAAGTCTTTCAAAGCAGATACATGCAAAGGCGCACACACACTCCACGTGGATGAGTGATTAGTAACTTAATGTTAGTGTGTAAGTGTCATAATTTTTCAGTTCAGTGCCCGGAGGTTTGTTGGTATGAATTATGACCTCTGTATTGCCATACATCTACCACTCTCTCTGTTTTTCCTCCGTCCTCCCTCCATCCAGCTTTCTATTTTAACGTGTGTGTGTGTGTGTGTGTCTCTCTCCTGCTTCGTTTCTGTCTTCCTCCCTCGCTCCTTCTCATCGCTCATCTCTTGCCTGCCTGATCATCATAATCAGATATGATTTATAGTGACACACACACAAACACACACACACACACACACATACACACACACACACACACACACACACACACACACACACACACACACACACACACACCTAACACAGACTTGCACACACACAAATCGTAAATCAGATATTTGTCCTGTGGTGGGCTATCATAATTCTAACGATAACAGAATCTCTGGAAGATTAAAAAAACACACTGCAACAAGATGCTGTCTGATAAATTACTCTCCTTCAGCGGTTTATGTGCACACACTCACTCACACACACACACACACACACACACACACACACACACACACACACACACACACACACACACAAAGCACTTTTTTGTGCACAAATACACAAATACCTGCTTAATCAACTGCTCATATGTATCCAAAATGACTACACTCATGTAAGTACACAGGACACACACCTATCCTTAATCTCTGTCATTATTTGCTCATACTTTCTCCAGCCTATCTCGTTCTTGATGTGCTACACACTTTCTCAGTTTAGCTGATGTAGAAATGCTAAATGATGCCATAGTTTACTAATGGTATTTATGCTGTGAGCATGCTAATGATCGCTGGTCGCTGATGTTAAAGGTGCAATCAGTAATGTTTCACTGGCTCTTTGCACAAAATGAGTGTTATTTATGAGCAAGGGCCCTGCAAGTGTTTCTGATTAATGCCAGCAGCTCAGCAGCCACTGAGGTAACAGAGGAGCTTTCAAACTTTCTAAAGAGGCAGGTCTGTTTAGTAAGCTTGTATCTGTGAATGTGAAAGTAATGTCAACTTCTGCACTCTATTGAACTGATTGATTTTATGTTTCAAAATGAAAAAGCCACCATTTAAAATAACTAATGCCTGCCCTCTCTGGGTGCTTGTGGGTATGTAAAGAAGACATTTAATAGGTTTGCTTTGACATTACTAGTGATTAGAAAATCGTTGCTCCAAAAATATTTTCTCAATTTATTTAGCCAACACCAAATCAAGGGGCTTTTCAGATATTCACTGAAGGAGCTGAACCGGCGGCATGTTTACAAAATGGTTCCTTAACCATTTGATCAATTTTTATTAAGAAAGACACAAAAGAGAAACATTACATATCATATACTTTACCCCTTTTTCAGCCCCCCTGCCCATTCACAAAAGTTCTTATTATAGACGCTGAAGTCAAAAGTTGAACACTTGGGAAATTTGTGCTTTTAAAATTAGGAATTTTAAATTTAAATGATTTAAATTTTAAAATCCCTTTGTCTAAGCAGAAAGCATACACTGAACCTCGAAGGAAGAGGAGACCAGGTATATGAGCACATCTATGACCATATTTGTTTACATTATCTGCAGTGCGTGTGTGTAAATGTAAGCGGCACAGAGCAAAAAGTATCCAGTGTGAGCAGACAGTAGACACAACTGATGCAGCACTCTCATTTCTTCCTGACTCCTTTATCTTTTACGCAGAAATGCGTCTTTTATAACGGGTTGCTATTTATTTGCATGACAAATGTTTTGAGTTGTGGTTTTGAATTCTGTTAAGTGTTCCTGCCTTTCTTGCTTCCTCTCCACGCCAGTCTCTGTTTATTTGTATCTCTTTTAGAAGGAAGAAAAAAGAGACTGTATGAATGCATCAAAACTGGATGCAAGGAAGTTAAAGCATTGACATACAGTAGACAGGACTTTTTTTCCCGAACTTTAGAAATGTTGGTATTGATTTAAAAAATGCTATCATTGAAGGTAATTCATGTTTTTGCAGAATCATCTATCACTCACACTCACACACATAACTGTCTATATGTGAGTGGCAGATATACAGTAAATGTGTGTTGAATAGTAACGTTAACACACCCTTGATAGTTGTTTTTTTCTTCTCCTCTTGCCTGTCTCTAACTCATTTACTCTCCCCTCTCTCTCTTTCTCTGTCATTGCATAGCAAATGTAAATCATACTGTAGCAGGAAAGCTTGAATTTGATCTCTATTGAATACTCCACTAGAAGCAACAGCACTCATTGTTATGCCTCTCCCCGTCCGGTGGTAAAGACGGAGAAAGTCTCTCCTGGTGAAACAATGAATTCTAATTTACAGAACATTTTCCATCATTTCCGTTACATTACCTGTTATCTGGTTTTCTGCTCACTAAACACACTCTCGCACATGGGTGCACACACTCATGTGTAAACACAATGTGCTATACAGCTACTTTGGGTTTTGTGTTTTGGACACAGATGGCCTTGCTCGCTTTCCTTTTTATTTTATTTTATTTATTTTATTTCCCCGAAGGACAAATTCATCTTTTTCGCTTGCCTCCTCAACAGGAGGGTCAAACGCGGTGATTTCCCTTTGGGTCATTTCCCAGCTTCTGGGTTTCTTTAGAGTGTGTGTGTTCGGTTTTTTTTGCCGTTCTTCCATCTCCTCCTGCACAAGTAAATTGTCTTTGTTCTTTGTTTTCCAATAAGAAAGAGAAACCACATGTCTCTCTTCCTTTATTTGTCCCCTTCTGCATCTCTCCTCATCCTAGTCCAAATTCTCTTTTTTCTTTCCTTCCTTCTACCTCCATTTCACTTTCTCCTATTCATCTTTTCTCTGTTTCTTTATGTTTCTCCCTCTATAAGTCCACTCATGTCATCCCTAATCAGGTATTCTCTCTGGCGTCTCCTGGTCCACATCTGGGAGCATGTGATGTGATTTGATCCTGATCTCCGTTTTCGTTTAGCCACTTGATGACTTCATCTCCTTCTCATCACTGGATGTGGAATTCCTTGTGTGTCTCATGTGCCACTTGCCAAGTGGTTCACAGGCTCACTCAGCCGTCCATAAGCCCTCTACAGTGGATGACTATTTGACCATTGGATTACTACCTGGCTGTCAGCATGCCATCCCTGTAGGTTACAACGTCTGATTGGAGGCAGTGATAGAAAGCTAGCAGACTCCATCTCGCACTCTGTTTCCCAACCTCCATTTGCAAATGTGGTGATGGTCTGTTCTATATCATGTGGTTTGTCTCTACATATTTGTTTGATGTAGAAATGCACTCAAACTCAAACTACTACTACTGGCTCAAGGTGTTTATATTGTCAGCGTTTTCAACCCTGTTTAACAGCAACCTTAACAGGATCGTCCTTCATGCCATTTCAACCTTAGTGTCTTCAAACAGATTGTATTTTTATGAACACTTCAATAAGCTTGTTGTCCAAATACTTGTGTATTTCAGGCAAAGCTGTAAATATAGTTTTCTTAAACTGTCACAGCATTCATGAAAACCGTGACAGACCATCATATATCAATGCCACGGTTGTCGATGCAGAAGCTTGTCACGTATTCTTATTTTTCTATTGATTGGATGTGGAAAGTCAAGAAGGCAACAGGAAGTTGGCATGCTACAGATTAGTGTAAAAAGTTTTGGAAAACTTTTGATGAGACCATGATGAGTTAAAGATATTAGGTTTTTTTGTTAACATGAACGTGTTAACCTGAATGAACTAAAACAAACGCCAAGTTGTGAGCCGTGCAGGTTTGGCAATGTGGAAGAGGCAAGGATGTAACTTTGGGCTAAACGTTGGGGGGGTTGAGAGCTCCACCTATCTAGCGTGAAAACGTTTGATTTAACAGTAGGGGGGACAAATTATAATCTGGGTGTCTGGATCGTCCCCCAGGAAAATTTAAGCATCCAACGCTACATTTCCTGCATTCTGGTGATTTTTTCTGCAACAGTTTGTGCCTTTTCTGCATCAATTTATGGTGCAAATGTCTTTATTTATGTAAAGAAAATTATAATAGGTTTTTGGGGTGGGTTGCACTGGCCAGTTTTGATTATTGGGGGGGTTGTAACCCCCCCCCCCCCCCAATAATGTAAATTACACCTATGCAAATGGCTGACACAGATTATTGAACATTTATTACTGAAGGAAGAACCTACTTCATTAAACTATTACCACTGCTCATCAGAATGTTTGCAGACTCTTAGGAAAACCTGAAAGCTGACATTATGAGCTAACAGTATTGTATGACCTTGGAGCAATATGTAAGAAGAACCTTTTTGCAGGACACAGAAGTTGAGTGGTATCCCCATAAAAGAGGGCCTTTCTTCAGGGTCACGGCGGTTCATTGTGAAGAAAGACAGACGGAGAAAGAAACGGAGAGGAACGAGAGAAAAACAAACATAAGGGCACAGAGACGGAGGGGAGAGCAAAACCTCATCAAAAAGCCAAAAAAGATATACAACGTTTAAAAACAGTTTTATGAAGACAAGAAGCAAAAAAGAATGAGACAGAGGGAGGGAGGGAGGGGTGGAGGCCGGGTTGATGGCCATGCGTGAAAACAACAAAAAAGTTAAAAAGAAAAAGAAGAAACATTACCACAGAGAAGCCGATTGCATGTTCAGATCTTTAACTGCTGGTCACAACAACTACACATACATAACACACACACACACACACACACACACACACACACACACAC
>NC_135868.1:13102884-13205384 GCF_031162955.1 Sander vitreus
AGCTATTGACACAGTGCTACAAACTGGTAAAGAACAATTTAAGCACGGTGTTTAAAATAATATATTTATGTTCATTTAAATATGATAAAACTACACTGTAACTTCCTATCAATTGGTGTCAAAAAGTGATTACTCTTCTCAGTAATTTCCCTCATCAATTTCTGTCATCTATCTTGACAGATTTTGACAGTCAGAGAGCAGCTTTCAGTCAGCGTGATCATTTTACTTCCTCTCTATAACAAAGCTACCAGTGGAGTGGAGTCGTTTTAGGTTCCCCCTTCATACACATTCACTTTCTTTCAATTGCAAATGATGAACTGGGTGAGTGCAACCACTTTGGGACCTTTTCCACGTTGACTTCAGAGTTAAAAAAGAGAATTACTTTGACATACTGTAAGCATATTGGTTTGATTAAACTTGTTTGTGAAACGCTTTTATAAATGAGGCTGCGGGGCAGATAAAACCTGATCAAACGAGCCATGAATGATTAGTTACACAATAGACTCTAACTTAAGCACATCCAATATCTAGCCATAACAATAAACACATCTGGAACACAGCATAATACAAGTAATTTCTGAAGGCCAATTATAGTAAGTGTATTGAGTTTTATAAACCCAGGATGTTTTGTGAGGGTACAGAATGTAGATTTTGTTTTTGCTTCTTTAAAAAAAAAAAAGAACAAATCAACTAAATGTCTGAAAAATTAAAACAGCGTGTTACATGTAACACTAGGAAACTTAGTCTTCAATTTTTTTATCAAATTTCAGTTTGAAAAGGATTTTAAACTTAGTCAGTTTCTTAGAAAGAGGAGAACATATGAAGAGGAAAGACATTTCAATTACAAATTCTGACACAGACAGAATATTGAAGAATTTATGAAGATGGAGAATTTTGAAGGTTTAAGAAAAAAACCAAAGGAGGAAGGAACAAAAAGAGAAAGAAGGAGTCATCTCAGTTCTGTATGAATTAATGTTCCCTCACTCCTCATCTCCCTTGAGCAGAAAGCGAAGACGAGGGGAAAAAAGAGGCAAAGTGAGTGAACGTGGTGAGATGGAAAATGTGAGGAGCGGGCCAGGGCTGAGCCGGCGGTTTCACCAGTATAACTGTCCTATTGTCTGACTCTAGCAGAAACTGAGTGCAGGAGACACACACACACAGACATGCAGCTGCGTTGTTGTCATGACTGTCATCAAATGCTGAGTTAAATACTAATATGTTTGTGTTTGTGTGCTCATGTAAACCATGATCATAGAATTAGACTGAAGAGAGAGGACACAAAAAGATGAAAAAGAAAGTAGCAGAGCTGCTGTGGAAGTATAATAATGATAATGATGATGATAGTAATGAGAATATTTACACATGGACTGTGCACGAGCGATATTGTGACCACTAATCATGACTCACACACACACACACACACACACACACACACACACACACACACACACACACACACACACACACACGTGCATTGCATCACGACTATATTCAGTGGTAACAAGTATGAAACTAAATTAGATGATTGTGATCCACCACAATGAGCAATAGTATATTTGTCTTTTACGCATCAACCCATAGAATATGCTAAATTGTTATAGATTAAAGCAATAGTTTGACATTTTCGTAAATAAGTTTTTATTCAATTTTTGACGGAGAGTTAGATTAGAAGATGAACACCACACTTATAATTGACCATTAAATATGAGGCTGCTAGTGGCTGAGAGGTGTTGATAGATGCTGTGTCCCTCTGCTTCCTGTCTTTGCGTTAAGCTAACGGGCTGAAGGCTGTAGCCTTATATTTATTGACATGAATAAAATAATAATAATGATAATAAAATAACTATTTAACTGATTTTGAATGCGTTATCAGGAGTAAAACATGAAATGTATTACTCAAAATGATGATCGTGCACACATATGATCAGTAACCTCTGTATTCCTCTAACATGGCTCCGTCATCAGCTGCTGTCTTCTTGAATCATAGTAGCTTGCATAATCTGTTCACTATGGGACTGTAAGTTTTGCCGCATCGGGGCGGGGGGAGGACTGAGACAATTCTGGAAAGTTCAGCAGACTCCCACTGCTGCGGTGAAATGAAATAAAAATTGGATAGTTTATGTGTTAATATTCACTGTAACCATGACTTCTATGTGATGGTTGCCCTTTTTGAATCAAAATTGGACTGAGCGAGTTTTGGAAAAAATATCTTCATTTGGCAGAAGCTGTATGCACCTTTAATACCCTACCACTGAGCCCGTCTGTCACCATGAATAAACCTGTAAACAAAATATTCCAGTCCAGCTGTGGTGTCCTGAGAACAGTCTGCCAGAAAAAAAAGACTGAAAAATATGGGGCTGCCAGCTCCTCTCTCTTACTGCTCCTAATACACGGAAATTGTGACAATGATCAGCAGGAGAAGTCAGTGCTTATCAGCAGCATGGTTTCTGTTGACATTAAGTTTATTTATATATACAGTACAATGCTTCATCACAGTCTGTTTTTTACAGAGTAAAAAGAAACAGGAGGATGAAAACTACATTTAAAAAATCAAATAACAACAACAGTACAAAACAAAATAACAAATCTGCCCTGTCTAATCCTGTCAGGGCCACCTGAAGAAACCCTGGATACACTTAGTGTGAGTCTAAGTTTGCACAAACAGCAAAAAAACAAAAGTCGAAGGTATAACCTGATTCAAATCTACAGTTACCCTAACTGGTTTTCCAGTAATCTTACTATGATCTTAACTGGATTATTCTAAGAGTTATGTTACCTCTGTGTGTCCAAAGGCAGGTAACACGAGCATCTGTGTTTAAAAGGATAATTCTTTGTGTAAAGTATGTGACTCTGCAGGTGGAGCTTTGCTGCATGAAAATCCCAACTTCTGCATAAACACAGTCATTGTGAGAAGAGTTGGTTAAATGTAAGCGTGGTTATTCTAACACAGTGATGATATGTTGACACGTGACCACCCTAACCGGGTCACCTGAGCAACTGGGTTAAAACTGAAAGCACCTCCATGCATGTAGCCAATTAAATACAGTCAGTGTTACAGTTTTATCTGAGCAAATGATTGTATTTCAACCAGGGCAGTAGATTAATTTAAGCAAGAGGCACAAACTGCATGCATTTTCAGAAAATCTCTTTAACTATAAACTGTTAGTCTCCTATTTCTTAATAAGCTTTAAGGACACAAAGAACAAAGCTTCATATATTTTCAAACCAGTGCTCTCTATGTTTCTCTCTGGTTAATGTCATCTCCCACTGTGGGACCGACATAGATTTATTTCTGGACTTTTACTAAAAGCCTCAAAGTTTCAAAACAACATTTTAAATCTCATCTAAGTCCAGACATAGAGTCTCTCGTCGCTGTGTGTGTGTGTGTGTGTGTGTGTGTGTGTGTGTGTGTGTGTGTGTGTGTGTGTGTGTGTGTGTGTGTGTGTGTGTGTCATTGCCCAGCGTTATGTATAAGAGCCGAGGGACACAATGAGCAAATGAGAGCGAGTAGAAAGACAGAGAGGGAAGGAAAGAGGAGAGGGAAACGCAGACAAAGGGAGAGACGGGCTGTTGATTTGTGAGCAGAAGTATGTATGTAAAATCTATAAATGTTACACTTGACATATGGACAGACCAGCAGCCGGTCAGCATGTAAACTGAAACCAGATTTACTTTTCACAAGTAATGCTTTCCATTCAACAGCATCTCCGTCATTCTTTTTCTCGTCCACACATTTGTTCCCCTCTCCCGCTTCTCTCACTTTATGAGAAATCTACTAAAACCTTTGAGCTACTTCACAGTATAAATTTATTTTATAGAAATTGTACTGGGCAAGAGAGTAATAAAAAGAGAGAAATTCCAGTGATATAATTACAAAACTCTTGATTTTACTGCAGGGGAACAGTAGATATCCAGATATCATGATACTCTGTGGGACAAGTTTTATTTGATCTGAGTGTTTATGATGGATGAGTTTTGAACTGAAACCTCTAAAAGCTAAGTGCCTTTAGAACATTTGTCGTGAGAGACATATTGTGTGAATAAATATATTTCCAAGAGAAATACTCACAGACACATAATGTATGTATAATGTATTTCCCTTGACTTTGAATATTATCTTTATCTGATCTACATAATATTAATATTGAAATATTGCAAAAATATAATAAACATCTCAAGTTGACTCTCAATGCAAGAGACATGCAACAATATTTGTAAGTGTTTATCGAAAACAAGAAGAATATCCATGTTTTGGTGATAACGTTAATTTCTTTTAATTTCATAAGTTAAATCAAACTCTATATAACTATATATATGCACGCACACAGTATATAACAATTATATCACCCAGTCTCGCTGTCTTTCCACTAGAGTTGCTCCCACAGGTCTTGTGGTCAGATAGAAGCTGTGGAAAAAATACAAGTATTCATACAATCTTGGTAAAATGTTGTCAACATAAATCTTTTTAATTTGATCTGTAAAACTACTGTTCATTAAGCAGATCATGTCATACTGTATGTAATATGTTTTCAGCACCACAAAACATTTCAAATACAGATTTACAGTTGTTCATGCATACTTTTATAATCTTTTAAATTGTTGAAAAAGATATATAATACACATATGGGAAGTAAATATTACATGCCACACATTTAAGGATGTTTTGAAACGATCTAAACAAAGAAAACAACTTACATGATATGTTTACATCAGATTTATCAGATCATATAGCACAATGCTCAAACACATTTATGTAGAGAGTCTTTTGTTTATATGTTCACCAAAACATAGTTAGGGGCATATGTTTCTTTTCATTCTAGTTCTATGGCTATGGCATTGTTGCTCTTTCAGGCACACACACACACACACACACACACACACACACACACACACACACACACACACACACACACACACACAACATATGTTTTACTGGAGCACCTCATTTATGTTGGAACAGATGACAAACAGATATGATACTATGTGTTCATGTATACCATAATCTTCCATCTAGTATGCTTCTGTAACAACCTTACGTTTGCAGGGAACTATATGTGATTTTAAATTAAGTATGTGAAACAATAGCAACCCTATTCACATTACACGTGAAAATGAAATATAACTTTTTATTCACACTTCCACTTGGCATCGGGTAGCAGGCCACTATCACCTTTAATTGAATTTTTTAATAAAGGAACTTAGTCATGCAGAATACTTTAGTTGCTTTATCTGCTGTTAAACATTAATGTATCTATACTGTGTCATGTAAAAAACCCATTTAACCTTATGTCTTGACCACAAAATAATGATAATGTTTTTAAAATGGTGTGCATCAAGTGAACAGTATGCACATTACAATGTTAACAAACAAACATATAGCCTGTGTTGTTGGATGAAGAACGAGTGGTGTGCTTAGTAATGGCTGGTGAAAATGAGAATTATTATTTTATAATGCCACATTTTAAGTCAATGTATCATATAAGTCAAAAGTAATAAGTCTTCTGAAATTCTTCAGTAATTTCTCAAGTTAGAATACAAAGTTCAGCCAGTGTTGTTTTGGGCTTCACTGACCCAACTATTCAATCATATTTATTTTCATTTTTACTGTACAGTAAGCTGGCACAGTGTCTCCAAGGAAAAACTCATTGCTTACAGTTAAACTTACTGGAACTCAACAGAATGTCCTTACTTTAAGACTCAGAGAAAAAACAAAGTTCACTACAACTAAAAAGTTACACATAAAAACTTTTTTGAATAGTGTGCAACCAACAAATAATACTGTCAATGATAATGTTATTTTCAGGAGTTGGCATCCACACAACAGGAAGTGCATGGTCTTACAGTAAAGTAATATCCACATCCAGTGTTTGACCTATTCTAATTGTGGACAGAGTAGGCAGTGAGTATTTGGCTGTGCACAGGTTTATACATAACCTTGGCTCTTTTGTCCTGCCACTCCTTAAAGATTGTGGAACATCTGACTATAAACTTGCTGAAGCAATGTCTTTAAATTCTTTGCACGTTCAGTTTACTTTTGTTTAGAACAATGGCACATCAATACTGGGCTGGTAGCATGCCCTTGGGGCATAACAAGAACATTTCCAATAATATTTTTTTAAGTTCTATATGTCTGTAAAAGAGATTTTTTTTCTGTTAAAAAATAAGTGTGATTTCATGAAGATGAAATCCTCAGGGAGCTCCTCATCAAACTACTAGCAGTGCTGCAATTAAACTCATGTCCATACTAACTAAATGAAATGTAGAGCTCAATTTGTGATCTATATATATGTAAAATTCTTCCATTTATATATGTGTGTCATACATTAAAGACAGGCAGAGTGCAGGGGAAAAGTGGACAGGTGGTAGCATTATAAAGTTCTCTGACTCAACAGTAAACACCACAACAAAAAAATCAACAACATAAACAAAAACTTCACAAAGCTTGTATTTCTGGCCAAGTTGCATTCAGCTCAGTGCATAAACATGCACAACATGGCAACACCTGGATCAATCAATTTGAGCAACGGAAAAAGCACAGATGTCTTTCTCACCCTTTCCCCTTTATCTAGTTATTATATTTACATTTTAGTGTAGGGAAAGATGCTTTAAACTAAATATTTGCTGCAATGTTTGGCACAATGGTGGATTTGTAACAATAGGGAACCATCTCATGAGAGTCATTACTATGAAAGTGCTCTGCATTGTCATAATGACCAAGGCCATTTTACAAAATACTCCCTACGGTGCCAAGATTTTTCCCTCAAAGTGTTTGCTTGTTCCAAAACCACACTTCAACACAGACAGTAGTTTCATGGACAACAAGTACAATGTGAAACACCTCTAACCCTACCAATCATCCCCATAAACTTAAAAGGCAACTTTTAAATCAGTCAGTTACAATGCTGCCACTCTCCACAAAGTAGCAAGTGACAACCTTTACAACTACTGTTCACATCTAAAGGCAGTTGAATGTTTGATACTCAAGAGATTTTGGGTGGAGTATCACTTGTCCACGCTGAAAGGGACCACTCCTGCAACTACGCCTCCCTTTGTAGTTGGCTACTTTCTTGGGAGTCAAAAAATGAGTCAGCTCACGATAATGTTTAATTAGACTGGTTGTTTCAGTGTGTGATCCAAAACAAGGGACCGATAACACACCTGATCCACTGAAGCATATAATATCACGTGGTGTCACATGGTGAATTTGTATCTCTAGAGTATCTAGGCTGTATACTTGTTTGTTGTTTGATCAAATATGTTTACAAAAATGTATGGCTAATTGCAAATTTTGTCCGACTGTTCATGAGCTCCGTGACAGCGGCCGGTGCTGCCTGGCCGCCCGGCCTGTCCTTTCACAGACCCCGGGTACACTTTCGGCATAACTATAGTAAATTTACAGTTTGAATTTCGTCACGGCATGTATATCACAGCTACCCTAAGGTCATACAAAGCTTAGCTAACACTTCTGTACGATTTCAATTTAATGCATTTTTGTGAATTTCTTAGCTCTCATTGATAGAGCTCCATCTAGCTCACCGCGGGCTCTATCAATGAGACTCGCGGACAAGAGGTGTTTATTTCCCCGATTGTTTGTTTAAATAACTCAACACATATCCATTATAAGATTAACTGGAACCTGTGGTAAGAGATTCCGGGCGTAACAAGCTCGCTGCAGGCCCTGGAGCTCTGTCAGGGCAGCTGCGTTTGGTAGTCCAGTAACCCAGAAACGGTGACTTTGCGCGGGTATGAAGCACCGCGGGCTGCTGGCCGTGACGGAGCTCCATCTAGCTCACAGCAGGCCGGGGTCTGTGAAGGAGGACAGGCCAGGCGGTGAGGTAGCAACCTAGGCAGCACTGGCTACTGAACTCCGACACACAGTCGGACAAAATTTGCAATTAGCCATCAATTTTCGTAAAACAGCACATATTTGACCTCTACATAGTTGATTTCTCGCATAAAAAAGTCTCAGAAGTGAATTTAGTGATGAAATAGCAGATGAACAATGTATACAATTTCTGAGATTTGTGCGACCTATTCAGAAGACTACCTGATCTCAGATCAGTGGTGTAGCCTATGTAAATGTTGGGGTGTGACAAAGAGACCAGAGCCAAATAAGGTACAGCCACATAGTTGACGTCAACTATGAGCTTCGTTGAGATTTGCCCGTTTTCAGAGGCAGTTTCAAATTGTGAGATTTGCAGAGGAAAGAGGTGTCAATGGGATTTTGAGGTTCAATGTATGTCCTATTTATCCACCAAACTGTCGTTATTCAATTATGACAAGGTAGAATCGGTTTTGCATTCTATCACCCCTGTGGTTAATGTTGTGAAATGGTCGCAGTTTGACAAGGTTTATGCAACAAAACTACTCAGTTAGGTTTGGAAAAAGATCGTGGTGGGCGCCTTGGTAGTTCATATGGTAGAGCGCGTGCCCATATACAGAGGCTCAGTCCTCGACGCAGCGGCTGCGGGTTCGGTTCATTCCCCCTCTCTGTCCCCTTTCATGTCTATGCTGTCCTGTCAAAAATAAAGGACTAAAAATGGCCAAAAAAAGAGTCAGAAAAAAAAATGAAGAAAAAGATTGTGGTGTGGTTTAAAATAAGTACGTCTGTTACGTAGCTTAACTTATGTATATAAGTACGTAACATAGTTACGTACATAGCTTAGTTATGTACCTAACCGTACGTGACTTCAAACGTGACATAACTACATTATGTACGTAACTTGACTAGTTAAAATAAGTCATCGTGGACTTTTGGTTTCACACAGGACACGATACAGCAGTCTCCTGGGTCAAAGTCCTGTGCTTTGTTTTACTTTGTCGCTCTTTAAACTAGCCTACTTCACCTGACTTCCTCTTTTGCTTCATTTATAATTACTACGACCACTAGAGGTCGCCACCACTATAAACGTAAATATGGGTCGTAATAAGCTGCTTGTACAAACAATTTATGGGGTCGTTTTTTGGGGAAGGACAGTCTCCGTAATTAAATTACAAATAGACAGAGAAATAAACAGATATGTTTGATAGAAAATGTCTACATTGTTACTATCAACACATACTAGTATTTTATAATAATGCTTATTTTCTGTGGCCGCAAAACCACACATGATACTCTACTTAAAAAAAAATAAAAGCCCCTATGAATAAATGCCTTAAACAGACACAAGGTCTAACATTTCACCTACCTTGGGTGTGATTTCCTCTTTACCAACCTCTCACACCACACAGTCATTGATAGAAGCCCTAGGCTATTGAGTGTGGGTAGGCTCATCATGTTAACGCCAGGAAGGATGTTCAGTTCCATCAGGGGATTGGTCTCACTCTCAACCAAAATCATTTTGTAGGAGCCCTGCCCCCTGCTGCACAGATGAATCAGCCCTCCTGGCCACTTCCATTTCTGGTGTTATGCTGACGCAGGTAAATAATCCAAATGTTTTTTCTTCTCCTCTCATCTCCACTTGAGGAGGGCTCATCTGTGACGCTGTGAGAAGCTGAAAATGAGTGGTGATATTCCTCTGCAGCTTCAGATCTGCCTTAAAAGCACATGGTAAGGTGCAAAGTCACACATTGTAACTCTAATCATAGGCATCATCTTTTAACAGTGATGTAAAGGCTTTATGACTCATTTCTGAAATTGAATTGGCATGTATTTGCATGAACACCTAATCAGAATGATGGCATTCAACATTATAGGAGCTGCTCTTTACATAAGACAATACTGCAGTCAGGGGCGTAGCACAAAATTCTGGGCCCTGTAGAAAGGTATTCTCTATGGGCCCCTCCAGCTAAGTACCTCACTTACAGTATGATGCAACTATCATTATATTTTTCACAAAGGCTTTGCAATATAACAGAGCTCAGTTTGCCTATAACATGTTAGATCACACTGTAAAATATCAAGCATTATGTCAGATAGTGTCTTGGAGTTCTTGACATCCTCCAGCGGATCATTTATGTCTCAACCTCATAGAGAATATTCACATCCTCCAAAAATATTGTGTCTAATCACTGGCCACCTTTACCTCATGGTCTGTTCCCAAAATAGTAGGCAGCAAAAAGTTTTCCCCACTAGACTCTCTGAATTCCTCATTAAAGCTTTTTCAACCAAGATGGACACTATGCAGTTATTTCAGGGATAATGAAATAATTCCTCTGGATATTCTGTAGAAACAGCTACAGCCCATCACTCTTAGTAAAGGCTGACTTTTCTGTAGCTCAAGCTCTGTGTTCACAGATGATACAGTATAATCTCATCAGAAATAGCCTCCTTCACCTAAGGTCAGTTGACATCAAGATAGAGATCTTCTTGCATCTTCCATAGAAGGTCAAACCCATCAGAGATAATCACTCTGATTTTGAGAGACTCCTTAGTTTTTGTCCTTGCTAACTTTATGGCAAATTCAGCTTCAATGTCAAATCTCTTTTTCTTGATATGTTTTTGTCTAACAAACGGGATTATTTCATCCCCACAGGGGTAAAGAACAGAGCAAAAGAAAGACCTTTTTCTGTGGTGATAAGGCACAATTACATAGAAATTGTAACCATGGGTTTTTTGGCTCATTCCTTCCACTGATCATGATGGTTGTGGTCATGATACTGGCAACAATCTCTTAGCTGGACCACCACAGGGAATAGTCATAATTTCTTCAGCCTAAACCCTTTGGCTTGTGTTTCCAACTCAGCTTGCAGATAAAGCACTTGGCAAAAATTGAACATGAAAGTCAATCTTGCCTCGGGAAGGCTTGGTAAAAAGTTGCAGTCTGGCTGATAGTAGTGTAACTGGACTTTCCAATCCCTCTATTTCTCTCTGCAATGAAGGAATTTATGATGATTATAATGGAGTTTTTCTATCTTGTAACAACGGTAGTGTCACTTAACTCTTAATTGATTTATATTGAAATGATTGATAATTTAAAGGAATATTGTCACTGTGCAAAAACTTTGTATCACTATTTCTAATGAGTTTAATGCTTTCTAATAGGCTACATTGAAGGATGACTTGTTACTTGGACTAAAAACATTTTAACCACACCCAAAAAATAAACCTAAAAAGATCCTATTGTTGTATTCCTTAAACTACTTAAATGTTTTTCCATCATTATTCAGCTTGCTGTTTTCTCTTGCCAAGGTTAAAGATTAATATCATTGTTAGACTTAGTTAATAAGGTCTTGAATAAACAGTGGTTTTCATGCCAGTGGGAATCTAAGGGTCATGGGTATAATTGAGTTATAAAAAACAATAATGAATTTACCTTGGCAAATAGAAGTATGAACTGGTTATATGTTTGACAACAAACAATGAATCTAACATGGAAAAAGTAGGTTAACATATTTAAAAATGAAAATTAAAGATGTTTTGAAAGTCACTAGGCAGTTGCAAAGAAAAGTGGCTGAAGGAACCTCTTTGTTTAAGTAAGTGCCCTTCTACAAGACAGGCGTCTGCCAGTGAGCCACACTGACCAACTGGAAAAAATCAGCAAGCTGTCTCCAGACAAACTAGCGGGGAAAGAGAAAAACAAATATGTTAACAATGTGTAAGAAACAAAGATAGACAGACAGACAGAACAGAAACAAAGACAAAGTATCAAAACCAAAAAGCATCATATATTACATATTAAAATGCTTGAGAGGTGTTTATTATTTAAAGGTGCCCTGCCACACGTATTTCATTACTTTGTGGTAATGACTGAAGTTCTACCATGGACTCTGTAGTATTTTTTTGTGGAAAAAATGCCTTGGTTACCTTGTTTCAAGCCATTCTAGCGTGGTATAGAAAGCCTGCAGAAAGATTTGTGCCAGTTCTCATTAATATTCAACGAGCTAAGCTGCTTGACTCTGATTGGCTAACAGCTAGCCAATGAGAGCCTGGCTATCAGCATCCTTTACCCAGCGCAACTGGGCGAGCTCATGAATAGTAATGAGCTCAGGCAACACGGCAGACTGACCAGCTTTTGTAATTGGCCTGATTTCTCTGCTTATTTCTTTTCAGTGGCTAGAGCTGACAGAGGAGGTAGCAGTTCATTTTCACATTCATGACATAACACAAACACATATGGACCTAACATATTAAAAAAAAAAATACAAGTAAAAACGGTTTTGTGTGGCAGGGCACCTTTAATATAGAGAAGGTCATTCCAGCTCATTAAACACCTGTTATAAACAGTATCGGTCTGTCTGTTAGCCAGTCTAGTTTTGTGTCTCTGTCCTTCTCTCCATTTAAATTATGGAGTATCAAAGAAAAGATATAAAGGAGCATTAAGCATTACATTTCAAAGGACGGTCACACTGGACCAATAAACAATGGGGAACAAACTTTAAGTCTGTCACAGTGTCACTGTAGTTTTATTTAAAGGTCCCATGGCATGAGAATTTCCCTTTATGAGTTTTTTTTTAACATTAATATGAGTTCCCCCAGCCTGCCTATGGTCCCCCAGTGGCTAGAAATGGCGATAGGTGTAAACCAAGCCCTGGGTATCCTGCTCTGCCTTTGAGAAAATGAAAGCTCAGATGGGCCGATCTAGAATCTGCCCCTTATGACGTCATAAGGAGGAAGGTTACCGTCCCTTTCTCTGCTTTGCCCGCCCAGAGAATTTGGCCCACCCATGAGAAAGAGAGAGACATCATGGCTTGCAAACAAGCAAAGCATGGCAGTTGGTCAAGGCCACACCCCCACCCTTCACCTTGCCCCCCCTCTCTCCTCCTCAATAGCATTTAAAGTTACAGACACAGAAATTGTACATCCTAAGTAAAGCTCATTGTGGGACTGGCTCTAGTAGCTGTAATTCTGCACCAAGGCTGAATTTGGGGAGAGACTTCAGATACAGTATTAGGGGACCACTAAGCATCCAAAAGCATATAAAAGCATCCAAAGAGCAGCATGCCATAGGACCTTTAAGTTTTACTTTCTTTTGTGGACATGATCATAATTTTACATAATTTAACAGAAAAAAACAGTATGCCTTTTGATTTATATTTTACTGTCTGTTTTATTTTATGAAACTGACTGGGCAGTGCAGACTTCCAGCTGATTTTATCAGTTTTTAAGATAACAGCAGCAAGTAGGTAAATAGTCTACACAAGATTATTCTTGTTGAATATTGTTTTTCATTCTCTGTCGAACCATCTACTACTTCAATCAATACACTTTCACATACTTCATGTATTTTGTATATCTGATGTTTTTGTATAAACAGTTTTTCAAGCCTTTACTCAGTTTGGAAGTTTGTGTACAAACTTGAGAAACAAAAAGTATTTAATGCTTACAAAATAACGAAATGCAATTCTCTATATATGCTGACTCAAAAGCTCTTATTCTCACAGGGATTACGCATATTGCTGATTACTGGGCTATGGTTTGCTGTTGTGTGTATACACACTCATTCATTGTCCTCTTTGTATTCCCTGATTGAGGTCAGCTACATCCAAAGCTTGGCAATAAAGATGAAAACTGCATTGATCTAAGGCTGCAGAGGACTTTCTCTATTTGTTTTTCAGACAGCAGAGCCAAAGAATCTTTTTTTCACTTGACCTTGTTATTGGCAAAATATATGCAGTGTTTTTTCCATTGCTGCTGTGAATTCTGAACACCATTTCACCTGATATTTGAGCCTTAAATCATTGTACTACAGCAATAAAGAATTTGTATCACTTTTCCTCCTCAGACTCCTTTGTTCCTGTGGTCGAGTATCAAGCTTAAACATGTCAATCCTCACTTGACACCCCCAAACTACTAAGGATTCATTACATCACTATACATACATCTTTGTTTTGACTATTTGAAAGAATCTACACTTTGTGACCACACAAAAGGCTAAGATTGTATAGATGCTGCTTTCAAGTTTGCTCCCTTAACAGTCCTCCTTCATGACTATGAGAGCCATGGACAGAAACAGCAGATCAAGGAGAGAGAGAAGTGATGGAAGGATGGAACAAAAATACCTTGAAAACAGATGTAGAATCCATATATTTCAGATACAACATTGAGGAGGTGCAAAAAAAGAGGTCTGTGACAATATAGCTCCAACAATTCAAACCCAGTAGTGACAGTGACAACACAGAAGTTATGTGGGTGTCATCACAAGCAAGATTGCTGCACTATATTGTATATTATCTTATATACCCCCTGTTGTTGGGTGAAGAAAACACAAAGGTGGAGATTTTCTTTACCAGCAGGACAATATTATCGGCAAATAAGAAGAGGAAACTGAAGAAAACGGGAAATTTCTAAAGGAACTCAATGGGAGGTTTTATGTGCAAAACTTGTGGCAGGTGTATTATTTCCTCAATGTGACTTTTTCTCTGGTGGTCCATCCAAAACCTGCACCACTCAGGAGGTGGTAGATCCAGCTGTGTGTATGCCTGCAGGCTGCAGAATTGCCTTTGTTAGCAACAAATTCTTACCTTTGGCTTTTGAAGGGCAGAGTTTGAAAAAGAAGCTAAGAAGTTCTCAGTCCCTTCCTCCCCGTGGGGCAATGGGAGAAGGACTGTGAAGGGAAGGGTGAGAGACTTAGCCAACAGCCTGGTTTTCATTCCGAGCTAACAAGGGCATATTCATTATCTATGTCACTCGCACTAGCCATTACGTTTAGAACCTAACAAGGATAACATCAAATAGAGAATAAAATCAAAGAAGACAATACAAGCTGATAATGATAGAGTTGTAACATTACCTTTACTGAATATGCAGAGCTTCCCAGTAGATGCACTTGCTGCCCAATTATCATTTTATAAATCCATTTACCGATTGAGATTTTGATCATGCTGGCCCAGGTTTCATTTGCTCTCTGGTTAGTAGTGATACAAGATAAGAGTTAATAATATGTATGCACCGTCTGATCTCACAGTGTAAAGGAGAGACTAAATACATCTTTTAAAATCAGAATGCCTGATTTGAAAAGTGTGGACCTGCTATGACAGCTTAACTTGAGTTTCCATGTATTTTGAAGCAGTGAAAGATATATTTATTTTAAAGTTTGTTAATACTATAGTAAGATATTTGCATATGGTTCATTTTATGGATTCATTAAATGGTCTTACATTCTACCAGAAAAATTATGCAAGTGCTAAGTGCAAATATACTATACAGTAAATGGTAGAAAACTGTAGATGGTCAAATAAATGTCTACTTTAGTCATCAAATACCTAGTCTGTTTGTTCAATGAAGTAATATACGTTTATACAATGCATCACTGTCTGTCTTATTTGTCCCATTTACCTTAAACTTTGTGTGCAAGGATATATGATTAGTATGAATCACAATTGTAATTACATGTAATTCATCAAAGTGACTGGACCATTCTTCAGATTTCTCTCAAGTAAGGGATGTTGGTACTACTTCCACCTTTCATTGAAGACTTGTTGCCTTGTGGGGTTTGTTTTTTTTACCACTAGTAGTACTGTAGAGCAATGTTTTAATGAGGTTCCCTATATTGTTTGTATCTCATTCTTCACGTACCAGAGCTTAATGTTTTTGCACAGAGCTCCAGACAGCAGGGGATATAAAAGCAGGCCGCACCGGAACAAAAACAGCGACACATCACTGACAGTATGATAATAACATCCAAAACACATGATTCACTCTCAGTGGTTTCAGTGACATGAGAAATACTTTCAATGAGTACGTAGCGTAGTAGTTGATTTGGTTTAGTATTAACTGTGTAAATAAAATATTAAAGTGTGTGTCACTTTAAGAGTCAGTGTTCTTGATTTAAGTGGAGTAATGGATTTGGTTTAGCGTTAAAGGAGTGATAGAATGCAAAACCAATTTTACCTTGTCATAGTTGAATAAAGACAGTTCGGTGGGTAAATAGGACATACATAGAAGCTCAAAATCCCATTGACACCTCTTTCCTCTGCAAATCTCACATTTTGAAACTGCTGCTGAAAACACTCTGACACTCTGACTCTGAACAAAGCTAAAAGTTGACGTAAGCATCTCAACTCCAAGTCTTTGTCACACCCCAATATTTGCATAGGCTACACCACTGACCTGAGGTCAGCTTAGTCTTCTGAATCTAGCTAGGTCATGCAGATCTCCAGAGGTCCGCTATTTAATTACTAAATTCACTTCTGAGACTTTTTTATGCGAGAAATCAACTATGTAGAGGTCAAATATGGGCCGTTTTACGAAAATTGATGGCTAATTGCAAATTTTGTCCGACTATGTGTCGCAGTTCAGCCGGAGCCCAGCAGGCTACGTGACAGCGGCCGGTGCTGTCTCGTACCCGCGCAAAGTCACCGTTTCTGGGTTACTGGACTACAAAATGCCGAGGCCCTGATGGAGCTCCAGGGCCTGCAGCTAGCCGCAATCTGTACACATAGGATTGAAGGGACAGTAGCAGCTAACGAAATCCCTAATGTTCACAAAAATGCATTAAATTGAAATCGGACACCATAGTTAGCTTTATAAGACCTTGGGGTATATGTTATATAAGTGGCGTGACGAAATTTAAACTGTAAATATACCTTTGTTATGCCGGCAGCTGGCAGCCAGCCCCGAGCCCCGGTAGTCCAGTAACCGAGAAACGGTGACTTTCACTGGGTATGGAGGTTGCCGTTTTCTTGTCAGACTGTGTGGAGCTCCTAAAGTCCGACACATCTTACCAAATTTGCAATTAGCCATCAATTTTCGTAAAACGGCCCCTATTTGAGGTTTATATTGTTGATTTCTCACATAAAAAAGTCTCAGAAGTGAATTTAATAACGAAATAGCAGACAAACAATGTATAACTTTGCAGTGTCTGAAATATGAGACCTGCTGTCTAGTCTCCAATGGATGTGTATGTGGTTTGCTCAAACCAATCAGCGCGCAGCTCATCTAAATATTCATGAGCATACCATATTTGGAAGAAAAGCTCTTGTTACAAATAGAGCCATATTGACAGGGTAGTTAAGGTACCATAAAATAGCATTCGAGCAATTTTCAGCCCAACCAATGTTACATACCCTATTAGGAGACCTTAAGGAACAGTGTGAAATACCCTATATAATCATTCTATCACCCCTTTAACTTTACAAATAAGTGGCATTGAGTGTGTGTCAGTTTAAGAGTCAATGGTCTTAATTGTAGTGCAGTAGTTAATTTGGTTTAACAGTGTAAATAAGTGAGATTACAGTGTATCACTTAAAGACTCAATTGTCTTTATTTGGGTTTAGTAGTTGATTTGGTTTAGTATTAATTGTGTAAATAAGGGCCCTTTGACAACTACCTTGTTTGGTCCGGACTTTCGGACTTTTCAGTTCAATCCAAACCGAAATTTCAGGTGTGAAACCTCCGCCGGACCACGGTCCAAACCAAACAGGCGAAATTTGGTCCGACCAAAAGAGGTAGACTCGGTGCGGATCAAACTGAACCAAGGTTTGGGTCGTTTCTAGCGTGAAAGCTTGGATGGTTTGGACTTTCGAACCACATACAGGAAGTTCTGGCAGGCTGTCTTTGTGTTATAAGACCGAGGAAGCTCCTTCAGGAATAGCTCTGTGTACGTGAGAGAGAGAGTGACGGTGGAAGAGCTCAGAGCAGACAGCTGTCGGTTATTGGAGCATCGAATAAATTTGCAGTTTAGTAAATGTACAGTGTAAGTTTCAGTACTGTAGCTCAAAACCCAAGTAAAGTTACCGTGTTTTACTTCTCAACAATGCAACAAAACAAGAAGAACTGCGGTAGCACAGGGAGAGCAGCGGTCTGTTGAAAAAACTCTTGACACCAGAGAGAGGATACGAGAGGACATTCTCTCATTGTGTTGCCTATGGATGGAGTTATAGTGAAAATAATAAAGATAAAAACCTTTTAGCTGTAAACCCCCTGGAACCCTCTAAAGGACCTCTGGGGATCCCCGTACCCCACTTTGGGAACCACTGGAGTAGTTGATTTGATTTAGTATTAACTGTAAATAAGTGAGATTACAGTGTGTGTCACTTTAAGAGTCAGTGTTCTTGATTTTAGTGGAGTAGTTGATTTGGTTTAGTATTAACTGTGTAAATACGTGATACTGAGTGTGTGTCACTTTAAGAGTCAGTGTTCTTGCTTTTAGTGGAGCAGTTGATTTGGTTTCGTATTAACTGTGTAAATAAGTAAGATTATAGTGTGTGTCACTTTAAGAGTCAGTCTTCGGGTGGCTTCTTGATATTAATAGAGCTGCTGTGTCTTCCTCCTCTGACGTAATGCCCACAGCGTACAGAGACAGTCGGAGAGGTCCTGTCACAGCAAAGCGATAACACTAGTCTGAACAAAAAATAACAGATAACGAGCTACTCTGCTTTGGTTTGCTGTGACCAGCAAATCCGGGCTCTGGGCGGCTAAATAACATACTATAACATCGGAATATTGCAATACCAGAGCCAATCTCACTAATCAGTCGGTATCAGCCTAGTTTAATGTGTTGCCGTGAAGCCTTAACTATCTCTCTTTCCCTCTCAGACCAAAGAAAAAAGAGACAGCCAAGACACTGTCACCCCGTCCGACATCATCAACAAACAAAAACCCCACAAAGAGACGAAGCAGCCAACCAACCAGCCAGCCAGCCAGCCACCATCTTAACAGGCTGCTGAAAGAGACACACACTGAGAGAAAAGAGGCTAATGCTTATTTTGATCAACAGGTAAGCAGCACCAAAAGAAACACTATCAACACAAATGCACACCATGCATACAGCCCTTTCTACTTGGTGCAGTGGCATTGTAAACGGGGGGAAATGTATCGACGATGCACGGTTGGAGTTGTAGTTGGCGAATTGCATGCTCTCGGACAAGTGGGAAGATGAAATTTGTTCGTCCTAAAAGGAAGCCGGGACTATCAATGGTGCGTTTAGGAGACAAAATATTGCTCTGTTAGCCGTTAGTAGTTTTACGACGGGCAGCAGTCGGTTTGCGTCTTATGTAACTAACGGCCTGAGCAGCGTCGGTGAGGAAAGAGGGATCTGCTGAATGAGAGAGAGGAAAAGAGCAGCACCGCTTTGAATTCACATGGCAATTTACATTTAGGTTAGGACACCGAAACGCTACACAAATACAAATTGGGGGCTACTGGGGACGGCTACTGCTTTGATTTAACACTGAGTCTGAAGCCAACAGCAAGGGGACGTGGAGTGACTTAGTCGCCTCAAGTAGGTTTGTGTTTTTTTTTGTGTAAGTTTTGTGTCTTGTTTTCTGGCATTATTTACGATAAGTGGCATCCTGACTTGAGTTGCTAGACGCCGGTGGCTTGGAGTGATTTTGTCCCTACAATGTAGCTGTAGTGTAACTACGGTGGGTTACTTCTTGGGTGTTTTCATTGATAACTTTTTCATTACTATTCTGACTGCAAACTTGATACTCAAGTTCAGATTTCTTGGTCCTCCGAATGACGCACGTCGTAGAGAAAATGAGGAAAGAGCTTTATGTTGAAAGATGAACGCATTTAGATGCTTGTAGTTTATTGGGCTAAAAGTGGAAAAGAAGTGACACTGGATCAAAGAGAGGTGTTTGTCAAGTGGTTTACAGCCGATATGGCGCTGTTTTGTTGCACCTCTTTCATTGTTAGGAAGCTCGAGAGCGCATGGTGGATGTGAATTGTCGTAAAAGATCCCCAAACAACCTCTCCTATCAACTGAAGTAGAAATAACACGCATTTTATTTATTTGTTGTTGTTGTTGTTGTTGTTGTTGAACTTTTCATGAGTGATGCCGGGAAGCCCGAGTTGCCTTTCCACTCAACTTTGAAAAAGTCCCCCCCCTCTGTCGTAAGAAACTGTGATGTTCCTTTGAGATAAGGGAGCTGGGTAGGCATGACAACTCTGTGGGGAGAGCAGAGTATGTGAAGCCAGTACAATGAGGCACACACTGCAAGGAAGCTTTTTACATAGTCCTTCACAGTTCTCCAATTCTGGCCCCTAAAGAACTGCTTATGTGTAGACCGACTTTTATTCAACAGATAACCTCAGTCATTTTTTAACAGCAGAGCAGGCCCCTGAGACTTTACTCTGACCCCACACTTGTTCACAATCGTTTGAAAAGCTAGCAGTTTGTGTTTTATTAAGTGGTTTATCAATTTATTTATTCACTGGATAACCTTGTAAAGTTGCCAAACTTTTGCTGGCTGCATGTCTATCTACATCTTTACCTTCATGGCATTGCAATGTCAAGCAGATATTTAGATAACTACGCTGAGTTATAAAAAAAGAAAAGAAAATCACTTTTAAAAGTAAGACAGCATTTTAAATTAATATCTTAAACACTCACTTAAAGTTCCAACATTTCCTTAAAAGTTACAAAAGATTCTCGGACAACTTTTGCAAGTTTTGTACTCTCGGCCACAGCAGTATGGAGAGGTTACACACGCATCTCTAAAACTGGTTTAGGGATCACTAGATACACAAAAATACAAATGAGCAAAATTATTTATGAAACTTTTAAGTTTTGGTTGTTTTGCAATATTACAACACAAATCCAGTAAATTTCCTTGATGTGCAGCTTAATGTGTAACTTTCTCAAACAGTGTTTTACCATTTGCATGCATAATGGGGACATTACATTTTTTATACTTCCACAAATTCCTATAGATGTTATCAAGTTCCTCCACTGCTTTATCTTTTTTGTATCCTGACACGGATGACTTCAATTCAATAGTTTGATACTCACAATGGCACATCTGGCTTTGTAAGTAAATCAGGATCAAGTGCTTAGTTTGAACTGACATCAACTTTTAATTTAGTTGCAACTATTTCCCAGACTTTGTTGTCCTGTCCATCTTGTCCGTTAACGTTTTTCCCTTAGAAATGATGAATAGTTGTACGTCCAACTTATGTGTTTTTATATCCATAGATGTCATGCATGTAATACGCCTTTAATAAACTTTTACAAACTTTTCACAAGATTCTTTAAAACGAGTAAAAATGTGATCTAGCAATGTCAGCAAAGATCGTTTTAAAATGTTCCTCTTTCCAGACACTGGATATTATTGTATCTTACGGCCTTGTTCGTAGCTGCTATTAAACGTCAAAACAGTTGACGACTTCCTAAAGAGAACCTCTGCTTGTAAAACTCTTTCCCGTATGTGTGTGTAAGACAGAGTGGGAGAGAGCACAGCACTTTTTCCTGTGTGTGTGTGTGTCTGTATATGCCGTGGAGACAGCCATGGCTTACTCATATGGCTGCAATATGTGAAGTCTCTGCGGTGGAACTTGGAAGAGAGAAAGTTTTGAGGGAGAGAGACAGAAACAGAGAGAGAGAACACGTGTAGTGAGGGAAGTCAGAAATGTCCTGTTCAACTAGCTGGAATGCATCTCCTGTGTTTTATTGATGGTTTGATGTTCTGTAAGACATGAGGAACAACTGTAGTGATTTTGTGGGCTGCCATGCATTTGTCGTTGGTCTTTTTTAAAGTAGTGCTGTGTTACAATGGACAGAGGCCGGTTTGAGATGAGTGTAAAAGGACATTTTAACCCAGTCCAAACAGCTTTTCTGGGGAAGAAATTCTGGGGATTTCATTGGTGGACATGTGAGGGATTTTACTTCCTCAAAGAAAGCATCATGGTCATAAAAGAGTTTGGAAAGAAAGAAAGTTTGTTATGCAACATCATTTTCTCAAACTTGTAATGCTAGTTATTATAATTGATAATTATCAAGGTACAAAAAAAGTTTGCTTTTTATTTTATTTTTTTTTGGTGTATTTGAAAAAAGGCGAAGTTACCTGCAATTTGAAATTATAGGCAAAGAAAGCATGACACAAAAGGAAACAAAGTGTATATGATATAAATGCTATAAACAATATTGCAAACAGCGGGTCACGACCTGGAGGAGTTGTAGAAACCTGACGGGACTGTGAACATTACACAGTTAAATCAATAACTTCACCTACTCTAGATAAGAATCCATACATCCACAGAAAAACTAAGTTACAGGATTGATATAAGTTTCTAAAACTGTCAAACTTCTGCTTTACCTCCTCTACATGATACTGTCGGAGTTTTGGGTGAGTTTAGTTTATTTATTGACCTGCTAAAAGCTGTCATTAGTGAGGAGATTGCAAGTAACGATTCCTGCCTTAACCTCAGTCACTCAGTCGCTGCTGTCTCTCTCCTTCTGGGCCGGACTGACGCGTGTCCTTTCTTAGAGTGTTGTGCCCTGTTTCAGCTCGTTTTGATGTTCGACATAAGGAACAGAGGACTGATTTCAGTTAATCTTGGCTTATTATTGCTGTTCTGTAAACTGGTATTCTGTGGGCGGATGGCATATCAACATGCTAGCAAATAATCTAGCAAATTCTCAGACCTGTTGCCTACCACAGATGAGTGTGTGAAAGTGAACAAACAGTTGTCTGCCTGATTTGAGGAGATAACAGAAAATCAGTTGAGCTGGACATTTTGCAATGTTCAGTTTAAGTAACTGTTAATTGTGACTGAAGTGGCACCAGGAGCAGTTGTTTTAAACACTTTGATTTTACTGTTTTATTTAACTTTTGCTTCTCACTTTTTTTTGTGTACTTTAATGTGTCAGATAATTGTCTGGAAAGCTTTCCTCGAATAATATAGCACGTGTCCACAGCTTACATTTACTTAACATCTCCATACCTCACTATTAAGCTCCTGTGATTATAAAATCTGTGTTTAGGCGATCTTAGCAGTAAAGCAGATCATATAGTGTTCAAAGATAGTAGATCAGAGGAGATAGGATGTTCTTTTCCTCAAGAGTTTTAAGTATTTTTCTTTATGTGGACGCACAACTCATATTTTTTTTCTAATTTCTGATCCCATTTATTCATGAATGTGCATTGCCTTAACTCTCACTGTTTCCAATAAGCAGGAAAAGATAGCTTCTATTAAAGCAATCAGCCATTATTCATCTCAACCTGCCTGCAGTTCAGATAAAGGAAAACATCATTTGTCACGGATAGTTTATTTAAAGAAAAAACTTTTTGCAAGGCTTCTGGCTCTCTTGGCTCATAGCTCTGTAGCTCGCACTTCTATCGCACTTCTATATTACACAGAAGTAGTTTCTTGTTTTGCTCGTATCTCAAGGACACAGTTGTTTTGAACTTATTTGACTGTCTGGGCACATTGTTCTGCCTCTTTCATTGCTTTATTTTAAGCTGCTTGTAACGTGGGTGATACAGGGATTTGAGCTTATTCTCCTGTTGCAGTTACTGGAAGTCACTCTGGAAAAGAGTGTCTGCTAAATGGCCAAAATGTCATCCCCACTCTCTGTCTGTGGTTAGTACAGCCTTGTTTAGGCTTGAGTATGTCTCTAATGTCTTTGGTTTTATTTTAGACTTTTAAGTCTGTCTTTTAGACGGCCTGCTTCAGATAACGAGCACATGGTCTTGGTTTAGAGTGAAATGATTCCCCCCCCCGTTTTGTAGTTTTTTTTGGGACAGACGAATCCTAAATATGGGACAATTTTTCTTCCTTTGATCCAAAAGAGTAAATAATCCTTCTGTCATTATACAGTGGAGACTGATAACGTGGTGGTTGAGCGGATTTAGGCACCAGTGGAAGGTGATGACACAGGCAGCAGTATGGTCTTGTGGTTATAGAGACTATGCCGTTACCAAAAGGTTGTATGTTCAAACGCCACAACACCTGCTCGCTCCTTGTAACTTTCTGTCTACGACTATCAGTTCAATCTCTGAAACATACAGTAGATGACATTGTTTTGAAATTGACATGTCATGTATTTTGTGGTACCAGAAAGATTGAAACCAATTTTTA
Organism: Sander vitreus; assembly: GCF_031162955.1. Classification (NCBI taxonomy): domain Eukaryota; kingdom Metazoa; phylum Chordata; class Actinopteri; order Perciformes; family Percidae; genus Sander; species Sander vitreus. The sequence continues at coordinate 13,126,568 of NC_135868.1, forward strand.
ATTAACATAACTGTGGCTCCTGAGCCAGTTAACGAAAGCTCACTCGTCTGAGAAACCTGCCGGCTTGTTATGTGATGTGTTATGAGTTGCGAGTTCTGACTGCTTTGACTCAGCAGCAGTGCACTTAACACGCTCATGCTTCCTGTGCACCCAGACGTTTAGTTATCAATCACTGTTCATTTGAGTTTGGACCTCATGTAAAACACAGTGGATGATTTGTTCCAAGGCTGAGTTCAATTAACTTTCAAATAAATGAAGATCTTATTGAAAATGAATCAATTCTCATTCGCTCAACCGTGAGCAAATTTGCTGCAGTTTCCAATATGAGAGTTTTATTTGGAAAGATTTTGTCACGTTTACTACACAGCGGTAGTTTCCGCGGATGCGCCGTATGTTAGACAAATATGACTTTGTGCTTTAATCATACAGCCATTAAGTTCCACATTTTCCAAGTCCCAAACGTGTGCCTTTGAGTTGCTGCTCTCCTTCTGCTTCCACCTTTCTCCAAGCGATACTACAGGTGTTGTTCCATGTTTGAAGGGTTTCACAAAGGAAAAGCTAAAATGTTTATGACTGAATGTCATTAGGAGAAACATGTAGCTTTCCTATAAACAGTTGTCTATCTTGAAACAAAGTAGAGTGTGTTTGGTCATGGAAGTCTGATTAGATTTTATGTGAATTAAAACAGACTTCCATGTGTTTTAAATGTTGGTGGCACAGAGATCTGAATAAGAAACGTTTGGAGGCCCTGAGTTATTTACATTAGCTCTGCATTATAAGATGATAGTAAATAGTTTTTTTATTGAGACTAAAGTCCGTCAGCCTATTTACACTCGGGTGGTGCATTAAAAGTTAGTTTGACTTATGTTTTCCCCCGGCATTGTAGCTCTTGTTGTGGTATTAGTCAATAAAACCTTCCTCCTTAATGGTTTCACATTTGAAAATGGAGCTCTACATTAAAAGGTAAAGTCGAATTACAATAACTTGTGCAGATAAATATTGAGCAAAAAACCCGCAGCAAGCATCATAAAAGGGGAATCAATTTCGCAATTGAGATGAGTAATTGGGGAATTGCCCTTTTTAAATTTTAAATCCTTGCATAATAAATTTGATTGAGATCCAATACTGCTTTTTCTTATAGCTACAGTATTTCATGAGGTTGTGGTTTGTGGAGTGGGCCAAATATACTTGCAGCTGTCACATCAGGACCTCATAGTTACATTTATATATATTTTTTTTTGGGACATACATGTAATTATTTCCTATAATTTATACTCCAATGTCAGTGTAAACACGGTAGCCAGAAGTTTTTGTTTGTTCTATTTGCTTAGGTTTCCACTCTCTTTCACAATAATCCCAGTGGTGTCAGTGTACAGAAGAGGATATTTGAGCTTGTTTTGCTACCTTCAGAAAAGCCAATTTGACTTGAAAAGATAATCCATCACAGTAAACATGCAGCTTGAATCTGTCAGAGATTATTTTTAGTTTTATTACCTATCACGAGTAAGTACAGTATTATGTAAAGCTCTGTTTGTTGCCAATACTACAGGGACACCAACGGGGAGTTTTGGAAGTCTATGTCAGGATAGTACAAGATAGTAAAGATTTTTTTTACACGTCATATACTTGTCTTTATATTTAGGAAGTTGTTGTTAACAGTGTTTCAAGAAGTTGTTTTAACACTCTGTTTGTATTGAGAAATTAAAAAGAAAAAGTATATTAAAGTACATATGGCATGCATTTCAAGTGTTTTGGGAGAAAAGAAACCAGCAGTAGAAATTAATAAAAATGAACAATATCTCAAAGTAATCTGGTATTCTTTTCAGAACATAAATTAAGACTTGAGATGATGGTTTTCTAAATGTTTTCTAACATTCAAAAGCCAGTGTAGTCACTTAAATGTATAAAGTTATTGTATACTGTGTGTGGTATATCAGACAGTATAGTACAATGAGGAGATAAAGAACAGAGTATACAAAGAGTGATTATAACATGAAGCTGTGAAAATGCATTTAAACTTGTGGTGTTATACGATTACATTTGTATACTGTGCTCAAGTCTTCCTGTGAGCTCGGCTCCATCTGTAATTTCTTCCAGTTTTCACCCAGCAGACAGACAGAGACAGTGAAAATGATCTACCGAAAATGTGACAGTGGCATAATTGGCATGAATTTGAATGTGATTCATGTTGCAAACTTCTTTGTGTTGAAGCTGAAAAGACTGTTCAACGCGCAGATGGAGAGAGTACTGAACCATTTTCCTAAAGTACTGTATGCTTAATTCAGCGAGACCTTTCTCAAGTAGAAGTGTTTTTTTGTTTTTTTTTATCGAGGAAGCTACTCGGGTAAAAGTTGTCTTACTCCAAAGTGAGGGCACAGTCAGTTAATTCTGAATGAAAGAAAGTTTTGTTGATTTCATGCACGCAGGACAATTTCCCACTGTGAATCGACACATCCACCTGTTTTGTAGTCAAAAACTGTTGTGTTTCCCACTTTTACAGGTTAAAGATTTGTATTTAACAAAAGGTTACATCATGTATACGACAGACGGGAACTGTATTTTACGTCACCTTTCCCTAAGCTACTATCAGGACAAATCGTGAGTTTTCTGCAGGATCACTGAAGCAGTATTTTTGATGTGGCTGTTGTCTGTTCACAGGGGATTTCAAGCCTCTGTAATTCAATATATTTCGTTTAATATGGCATCCGTTCCTGCTGTATATCAGCAATGAATCAGAAATGCACAACTTCTCATGTTTAGCCAGCAGTATTGGAGAACATTCATCTCCAGACAGTTCAACATTTGTTGATAGATGGCTATCAGTTAATCTAACAATCTACCAACACTTATCTCCTTCTGTTGATGTCAAATCTGTCTCATTGGCAGTCTCACACACACACACACACACACACACACACACACACACACACACACACACAAACACACACACTTGAATTGCTTAGCTGACAGTGTTGCTTTGCCTCACTCTGTTTCTTTATCTCTAAATCTCTGTTTCTCTTATTCTTATTGTAACGACCAAAAAGAGACTGTTAGCGTCGGGTGTGCTTGATCATACTGTTACCATTGTCAAAATACTTAATTTGCTTGTTCAGAGAATGCAATTAAGTTTAATTTCAAGTGTGAATACACATTGACATTTGTTTGCTATGGTGATCTTTCTCAGTCACAATAAGATTTGTTCCAAGATTTGATGTAGCGTTCCTGGGTGTGTTTGTGTTTTGAGTTCTGTGCTTTTGTATATGTGCACACAATGTTAACCCTGGGTTATATACATTTGTGCCGCTATTAAAACTATTGGGCTCTCACACACACACACACACACACACACACACACACACACACACACACACACACACACACACACACACACACACACACACGTACTGCCCCATTAGTATTGTAGTCTGGGATCTGGCTAAAACATCTGGTGGCTGAGTAACTTTTCAAAGTAGTCTTTGTCCTCACTCTGTGTGCATGCATGCATGTGTCTGTGTCAGTGTGAGCGTTCGTGTGTGTTTGTCTGTCTGTAATAAGGGGCAGACTTTTTATGGCGTCCCGTCAAATTAAAACTATGATTTAAACGACTAACATGTATGTCCTTTTTTTCATTAAAGCGAATAGCGACACTAGCCTCTGCAGATTTGTTGCGCTTGCTTCTGGCCGTGTGGACTGTTTGGACTTGTCTGGACTGTAGAAAAAAAACCTTAAAATAAAGATTAAGCATGGATCTAGTAAGAGTAATTTATGAATGGCCAGTCTGGCCTGTTGTGTTATTTTATTCATGTAAACCCGGCCAGCTGCTCCTTAGCATAGAGACATCAGGAAGAAAGCAAAGGGAGATATGACACTCTTCCAAGTTGCCTCTGGTCCAGCTTGACATTTCTGCCCAAATCTGAAAGAACCAGTCTAATGTCGATACAGCTAACTGTCTCACCTGTTCTCTGCATGATGGGGCTGAGCTTGGTTTTCTGATTCTGTGTAAAATTATCCTGCAGTAGCAGCTTTGGGCTTTAGAGGGTACAGCCCTGCAGACAGTTTGAGCTGATGCCCTCAGGGCTTTGCTTCAAACCACATAAACTTTGAAAGAAGCAGGGATTCATCTTCTCTTACAGCAGTTAAGAGTGCTTAATCTGCATATTTAAAGGTGAAGAATCTTGTCCTGGTACAGAAACTTTAGTTTAATGTATGTGTATCATATATAATGTAGGGAATTTATTTGATGTAAAATTGTAATGTCAGTGATGGGGTCGTCTCGGTGTCTGCACAACACTATTGAATGGGTTTGAATAGTGATCAGATTTAGAGACCTTCAGTCCTTTGTTGAGCTGCGTCATTGGACTAGCTGTAAGTAGTTACTTAGGATAATGGACTATTGGTGCTGTATTGTTTTAGAAAAAAGGAATTACAAAGCATGTTTTTTTGTCTTCTATATCTGTTAACTGAATATCTTTGGGTTTTGGACTGTTGATCAGACAAAACAAGACATTTGAAGGCTTTACCTTTTTGCTTTGGGAAACTGTGATTTTGCATTACTGTATTTTCTGACATTTCACATAACACACACCTAATTTCCCGTCCTCACAGTGGACCTCTTATATTGAATCTTAACCAATAAACACAAATCCATGGAGTGTGACTGGGTATTATTTATTTAACATAAGTGCAGGAAGATCTAAATAAAATAGGCTCAATTTTTCTTGAGGAATGCATTCATCAAACATACGAATGTGTCTGAAATTAGGTTGGTTAGAGAGTTGTACTATTGGTTTTGTTAACTTTTTGATTAATAGCACAGCCCTAATTGCAGCAATGAGGCTGTGCAGTTTTTGCAGATTATTGTTTAAGGCAATACTTCAAAACCACATCCTTTTAAAAACACTATCCAAGTAGACTTAAGTGATAACCATATCAGGACTCATCTGCAGGGTCATTACCAGCATTTGAAGACCGGAGATTCATGAAATGTGTTACCATCAGCATGTTTGTGGATAAATAATAATTTTGATGGTCAGCATGTTTTCAAAAATAACTCTGAAAGGGGAAGTCTTTTGTTAGTATTGACAATAGACTGTGCAGCATGTTTGTTTTCTTAAATTTTGTCTCACAAAAAGAAATTAAGTCTACTTGCTGAGAAGTGTGTGTGTGTGTGTGTGTGTGTGTGTGTGTGTGTGTGAGTGATCAAGTGGATGCATGGTTAGATGGATGATGGAGGAAGGGAGGTGGTTCTTTTTTGAAATGGAAATTAAGGGGGCGCACATCTGGGGGTCTTTGAGCCTTTTGTGGGGGGAGAGGAGAAGGTGGGTGTCAGAGGCCCACAGTCAGAAGTGTGTGTGTGGGTAGTAGGGGGTGGGGTTTAAGGAAGAATGGATGAAGAAGAGGGAAAGGGTAGTTTTTCATTTCTGGGGAAGTAGGAAATAAAGAAAAATGGGATAAAGAGAGGTGTCTATGCTTAGTGTTGGAGTGGGGAGAGACAGACAGGGATAGATGGATGGATCGATTCATGGATAGAGGGAGGGAAGAAGAAAGGAAGTGAGACAAGGTAATAATAAAACTAGGCTGTGACCGACATGATTAGAAAAGGAAAAGGAAATGCTTAGATCAATAAGGTGGAAATAGAGTAAGAAAGTAGATAAACAAGGGAAGTAGGGATGGACAGAAGGACAGATGAGGAACCCATTTACATAGACAGGAGTGGGAGGAGGAAAAGTGGGGCAGAGAAATGGGGGAAAAGATCACTTGCTATAGTCGAAAACTTTACGGCTGACAGTTAAATTTACTTCAGGCCTGTGTGTGTGAGTGTGTGTGTGTGTGTGTGTCGGGGTGGGGTGGAAAAGCACAGTGGGGGGCTTGGCGTTTGTTCTGCAACATGGCTTTTGGGCTTTTTAGTGCTTCACACACAAGTTGTCCTCTTCCTTTTTCTTGAGTGGGCGATTTTACCTAGCTGTGAGAATCTCTCATGTTTTTTTTCTTCTAACCTTTTCTCTCTCTTGCTCTTTTAGACGAGTAAATGATTAGATTATAAAAATGTCTGTTCAGTGACTGAAGAGCATTGGTTGGTAGAGGTTCAAGAAACCAGGGCAGGAGACGTGCCTTGACATATGAACTGGAACTTTTGTGATCTCTTCAGTCAGCCACTCCCTCTGTTGTCTAGTGTTCTTTCAGTTGCTTGGACATCTACAACTTTTATACCGGTGTGTAAAATATAAGCTAATGTGTGCTTTCCGATCCTTCCGAGGTGCACTTAATGCATGTTTTAACATTTTTAAATAAAACCTCAAGGGATGTGTCTGTTGCGAGATCAAGTTGTGAGAAGTGAAAACAAGAGCTCCTCATGTTTTTGTGATTCAAATAATAAAAAATATATTCAGGATTAGTTTGGCAAGGTGTAAAGTAGGGAAATGATCTAGCTTTATCTTGCCTGGTACTTAAAGCAGCTTTAAAAAATGGAGTCATGTCTTGAAGGATAAGAGTTATTCAGGATGTATTCCAGTAATATTGCACCCCAGGCCAACAACTTCACTTAGACTATACATGTGGGGTTATGAAGTAAAGTGTTCTGAGGATGTAGAAAGTCTCTCCTGAGTAATACTGAAGAATGAGACAGTGTTCAATTTTATAGATGAAAGCGGAGGAGATGGAGAGAAGGAAAGATGGAAAGACGGAAAGCAACAGGAGTAAAGAAAAACAGCATGTGGTGTGAAAAGTAACAGATCTGAGCAGATGAGTTAGCATCAGCGGTTTAAAAAGTGAAGGGTGTCATAAATTTGATTTTAAATCGAAATCAGAAGCAGGATTGGCTATTTCCCCAGTGTTTTTTCTCTCAACACCGGCCTACTTGCGCACGTCTGAAGAAAAAAAACAACAGAAACAGCGTAACTTACAGCTGAGAGCATGCAGCTGATGACAGAGGGTAACACTATCTTACCAGTAGCCTGCAGCTTGACTATTAGACACCATGGCCACTGCCGGAGTTGGAGATGACAGAGAAACAACAGAAAATCCTCCTGCTTCCCTGCAGTCACATTTTCCTTCTCCGTGAGTGAGTTAAACAACGTAGGCAAAGCATTTGGGCTCTGACGGGACTCCATGGTACCTTCAGGTACACATCGTTAAACTAATTAAATTCAATTGCGCCATTAAAAAAAAAACTCTGAGAAACTCAAACTGTACTGCAAAGTACCCTTCTCCTATCTAGTGGCTCTTATTGTGGCATTGCTGTCCCTGTTAAAAAAAAAAAAAAAAAGTTTAAATCCAAAATTTAATCGAATCGTGACCTTAAAATTGACTATACATTATAGTCATGTATGGGTCATTCTGCCTCCAAAATCTGGAGGAAACCTTTTGAATACATTCAATTTGAAGATGAGGGAATCTTGGCGCATCAACCAACCTGGAGCTCAAACCTCTGACTCAAAAAGACATGAGAGTTATTTATTTTTTATATAATTGTTGGGGCTGAAGACAGGAAAGGGGAGAGAGAGGGGGAATGACATGCAGCAAAGGGTAACCGCTGCAGTAAGGACTGAGTTTTTGAACATGGGGCACACACTCAACCAGGTGAGCTACCAGGTCGCCCCAATACAGGAGCATTTTGGATCAACACAGGATCTGGTGTGACGGGGTCTGAAGCACACAGTTATTGTTGCAGCTATTTAGTACCGTGTTTAGTAATAATTTGCTTTAAATATGGTTTGTGAACTCTGAATGATAACCCTTGACTATGTTAAGAATGATATGGCTCTATGGCATTAAGTCAGGTTCTCGATCGCTTTGCAAATTACCATCGCATTACTGGAAACATTCCTTGCTGTAGTCCAGGAAAGTATAACATGCTTTGGCATTCAGTCACTAGATCAGATTTGTAGCTTTACAGGAGAATCATATCAAAGGAAAGTTGATACCTCTTAAGCACTAAGTACAAGTATCAGCGACAAGTACCTTTGATTGCGACACTGAGACACATTAAAGCATGTTTTCATTGCTGTGAAAATTCAGCATTAAAAGAATTACACTGATAGTATGATCATATTTGGCTTTGAATTCTGGTTCAATTCCAGTTTTTGAATGGAGTCCAGCCCTGCATTGACATCACTGAGGCCCTGAAACCTCCCAGTCTTGCTTCCCGGTAGTGTTCAACAGGGAAACGCTGCTTCACTTGGCCAGTGTGCAGATAGAAGGGCCCTGGAAAGGAATATAAAGTCAACATTGTGGGTTGAAAATGTTCCGTTGTGTGTCTGTACAGTACGCGTGTGTGCGTGCGTCTTAAGTTTGTCCAGACATTTTTTCCCGTTGGGCCGGCCGCTTGCAGGAAACGTCCGATTCTCCAGGAGTGGAAAGAGCGAGTGTGTGTGTGTGTGTGTGTGTGTGTGTGTGTGTGTGTGTGTGTGTGTGTGTGTACAGAGAGAGAGAGAGAGAGAGAGAGAGAGAGAGAGTTGTGTTGCGAGTGTGTAGCAGCATGTGCATGGTCTAGTGTATTAGCGTGTTTCTGTCTGTGGATGTGTGTGTGTATGACTGACGTAATGTTTGAGCTTACCCAGACAGAGACAAACTAAACCATGACACACGCACAGCATACAGGGGTGTGCACATGTGTACGTGTGTGTGTGTGTGTGTGTGTGTGTGTGTGTGTGTGTGTGTGTGTGTGTGTTACTTTAAAATAATCAGATATGCTTGGCAAACTTGCAAAGGCTGGTGAGATGTAATGTATGTGTTTCTGGCAGAGCTGGAGTTTGTTTTCCATATTTTGGGGGAAAAGACAGCTAGGCAAGCGTCAACAATCAACATGTTGATTTATGCAGCTACTAGTTCCTTCCATTACGCCTACACTACTACCACTGAAGCAGCGTTTGTTCTCCCATTATTTTTGATGTATGAGCATCTTAGCTGTGGAGAGCAAGGTCAAAATCAACAGTCCCATGTTGATTTATGCAGCTCTCGGTTTCCTGCTACTATCGTACATCAAGGCGAGACATTAACACCGTCCATGAAGGCGAATGCGGATACTGTCTTTACTGTGGTTGGTGAGTTTAGCTTCTCTACCAGCCACAGCAGCAGTTAACCAATCTGAGAGAGCATTACATTTCTGACTGTAGCAGCTACAAAAACCTTTTCTTTCCAGTTCAAAAACTTAGAAACTTTGATAAATGTTTTAGTCATTTATTTGTTCCTTTGCCAAACTTTGTTCCTTTGTTATTTTAGTAAAGAAAGAGAAAAATTACACAGCTATTTTAGAGGTGCACTTACTTTAATTATCTCATAACATGAAAGCAAGAACAGTTTCAATTCCCCTTTTTAGAGTTATAGATAGCAAATAGTAAAACGTTGAGCGGCCAGCATGAGCGGTTATTTAAGTCTGTGATATTTCTGGGGTGTCTTGAGTGCCGAGTGGTCTAAAGGCTCTGACACACTAACCCGACGACTGACCGTTTGCAGAAAAGGCAGTCAGACTGATCAGTCTCCCCGAGTTGGTCAAAAAAGTGCCTCGGAACACACTGAAGTGATGCCGACTTGAGTGTACGTTCTGCGCTAATCTGTATTGTCACCCCAAAAATGAAAACCAGCAGCTGATTGGACGAATGCGTCACGTGGGTCTGGCTTCTCCCGAATTTCAAAGCCAGACCATTATGGTGGCTCGTTTGGAATTTTTTTCCACCTTACGATCTTGTATTTTATGAAAATAGTTCACCGAAACGTGTTTCTGAAAACATTTTAAGCGAGAAATAGGCCATGCAGTTGCTGAATCTGTCTTCATTTCAGATCGACAAAGGTCAGTTTAAAAGATTTTCGACCGACTGCCCACTGGCCGATTCAACATGTCAAATCGGCCCAAATGAACGCCGACGGCTCCTTCGACTGACAACGGCACGGAACACATCAAACAGACTTGGGTCACCGAACCTCGCCAGACCGTCTGATGGCAGATTATCGGGTTGGTGTGCCATCGCCTTAATGTGCCTATCATGTAATCACAATATCATCGCTCAGAGTCTACCTGGTGGCCTTTGTTGCAGGTCATTCCTTTCTCTCTCCCCATGACATCTACTATACTGTCAGCTGTCAAAATTCACCAAAATAGTCTAAATAAAACAAAAAAGTCATAATTCTAAAACCACTGGCTGCATTTTGACATATTTGAACGTTGTGAACCATGCCTCAGCCTTCAGATCTGGTATATCCAATAATAGACCTACATTCACACTCCACATAAAGAAGTGGACTGATATCGTTCCTTTGATTGTTTAATTGCGTTAAGAGGCACTCAGAGGAACATATCTATTACAGGGAAGTAACTTGCATGTGTGTCTGTCAGAGCAAAATTTGAAAGCTCAGAGACAGACCACTCCCTTAACTTTAACCTTAACAACCCAGCCCAACTCAACTCAGATCTGGTTTATCAAGGTTTCTGATTGACGTTCACAAGAGTTTAAAATCACTGGCATAATCCTGTTATGACAGCAAACTTGATAAACGAGTTTCTGCTTTGCTCTTTTGTTGTTTGCTGCAAACCCTTACATTAGACAAGCTCGAGTGAAGAAAGTGTTTTCCCTTTTTACTTGAAAAATGGACAAATTATTGCAGATTAATTCTCTGACCGCTTAAACGATTAATGGACTAATTGTGTTTTTGCCCAATTTTTATATGAGCTGTGAATTGTTGTCGCCAGTCAAAAGGAATTCATTAGGAACTGTGAAATATTCTGTATGTAACCGTAGACAGTCACACGTACACCGTTTTGACATCAGCAGTTAGTGTCATCTGCTCCTCAACTGCTGTTAGTGGGGTCTGTTGTCTGACATGTCCTCCGCTGGGAGCTATCATGTTTGTATTTTCTAGCCAAAGTATAAAAAATATTGTTTTTTCCCCCCCTCTTCCATCAATCCACATAACAGAAAGCTGGTAACACAGGAGCTGTCTTAAAGTGGCATCTGTATAATAATAAGAATAAGAAATGCCTTTATTCATCCCGCAAGGAGAAATTACATTTTCACTCTGTTGTTACAGTTACACACACATTACAGACAGGCTTGAAATACACACAAATGCTTCTTCAGGCCTATACATGCACTAATGGAGAGATGTTGGGGAGTTAAGTGGGGGTTGGGGGTTAAGTGCCTTGCTCAAGTGCTCCTAGGCAGTGCAGTGAACTGGCACCTCTCCAGCTACCAGTTCACACTATGTACTTTGGTCCGTACGGGGACTTGAATCAGCGACTCTCCGGTTCCCAACGCAGCTCCCTACGGACTGAGCTACTGCCATCCCCATAGCTATATAGACATAGCTGTTGACAGAGAAGAAGATACATTTGCATGTATCTTCATGCAAAAAAACATGCTTTTTCTTTTAGCTCATGATGTAAATTTCAAGCTCATTTTTGGGACATTTTAAAGGCTTCTGGTAATTTCATAGTATGTTAAAGGAACAATGAAGAACAGATGTATCTCCTTTTCCTGTGTTTGCCTGCTGTTTTGCCTCTTATTCAGCATTCAATGTGAAATCCATGTTGCAGAAGTGATGAGTCAACAACCTACTTTAGCTCTCCTGCCTTTCTGTGTATCCAGCGCAAACATAGTTGTGCTCTAGCTTCAATTTAGTTATCTTGTTTTGGCTTTCAAAACGTAAAACAAACAATTACAACCAATTAAGAACTTCCAGACATTTGTAAATTAGATAAATAAATATATGCAGTGTATTTTGGTTTTTGATTACCCTAGCTAATTAATGTATTTGGAACACAAGCAAAGGAGGCACACCCAAAACAAAAATAACTTTCAAATGTGGCCACGAACTAATGTAATTGTGTTCTTTTTTCCGATGGAGTTTTGCTGTACAGTTAAATATTTAATTTCTGTGCTGTGATTCGTCGAAGGTAAACCCAGAATGTTATAACTTTTAAAAACCAGTACAAATCCCGTTTGTCTGCTTGTGATATCAGATTTTCTTAAATATTTCTTAGAACTTTCAAACTTCACGCTTTGTGACTTTAAAATACAAACAATCAAAACAACTGTATAAACCTATAATTTTCATATGTGGCATTTGAATAAAAAAAGAGTGTGGTTTCCTGTCTGTCCAATGAGTAATTGATCGAATGTGGAACTAAACTACATGGCGAAAGGTTGGTTTAAAAAACAAACCAACATGCATCAGAAGAAAAAGCCCTTCTATCTGTCTGTCTGTTGGCCGCTCTCTTTGTTTGTATTGATACAAGATAAAGTTGTATTATTACATGCAAAGATCAGGATTGTGTATTTGAAATCCAAACAACAAAACTGACTAAAATAATCCATTTCAGATGTAACAGTTGAGTTGAATATGAAACAATGTGCTCTCTGTGCTCTAATTGGTGGAACATGGAGCTTAACTCTTAACATCTAAAAATGCAGCGAGACACATCAAAAAGGCCTTTCAAAGACAATCATTTTCTCGGGCACAGAGGGGGAAAACAAATCACTGAAAGACGAGGAAGAAACGAGCATAATTAGTTTGACCAACATGTCATTTGAAACGGCATTAGCAATAACAAATCAGAAAACGATAAAGGATAAGAACAAAGATAAATTAAATTTGTGTTTCATGGTAAAAATAATTGAAAATGAATTTGGTGGTTGTCAGCGTGCATGTATAGTGTGTGTGTATGTATCTTGCTGGCAGTGAGACAGCTTAGCATGTGTATATAGGCACATGCATGTATGTGCGTATGTGTAAGCGAGGGAGAGTTAGTGAGTGGATATTTGTATGTAATCATGTACGTCAGGCCGTCATGAATGGTGTGTTTGAGACAGAGCGGAGTGTGGAGTTCCTCGGGCTGGACCAAATTGGAAACAGAAAAACAAACATTCCCTAGGAACCCCCACTCTCCATCTCTCCCCCCCCCCGCCTCGTCTGCCGGTTAGTGGCGCAGTCCAACCTGTCTGGGACAATGTAACGGTCTATAGTCGAACTGGACCACACACATTCGTGGAGGGGGGTCGGAGCGCAGGAGGAGGCGGCTGTGGTGGTGGGGAGAGTTGCAGGGGTGGGGGGGGTGGGGTGGTATCTCAGCCGTAATGACAGTTGGAAAATCAGACAGAAGAAACACATGAAAATAACAGAGAGCTCAGTGATGGATTGATGGGAAAGACAGTGATGGAGCGGAGGAAAAGTGAAACGGAGAGTTAAAAGTTGATGGACATGAGATGTGCAAATGAGAGTTGTAACAGTGAGAGAAAAAGAGAAATTGAGAATGAAAAAAAAATGAGAAGTCATTGTGGAGAAATAAAGAAAAAAGAGGTAAGGAGAAAAACAGAGGGGCAGGGAAAGAGCGATTGAGTAAATGAGCAGCAGCTCGACTGAGTCAGAGCTCCACAGGGAAAATATTTAGTCACACTCACTCTTTAAGAAAAATACACCTTCTCTCTCCCTTTTCTTTTCCTGTTGTGAGTATTACTAATGAGTAAGTTGCCCTCCAGTTATTCTTTTTTTTTTTTTCTTTCATTCTTGAAGAAATCATTCTTACTTTCTCTCAGCTGTAATAGCTAATGCTATTATGTGGTCAATCGTCATTTTAATAACCTGAAGCGTGTGCGTGTGTGTGCGTGTGTGTGTGTGTGTGTGTGTGTGTGTGTGTGTGTGTATGAGAAAACTAGGATTTTTTTTACTGCCTGGAGAAAACATCACAATGATACTGAACAAGGTTACATGGAGACTTATGAGTTTTATCCCAACATGTCTATCTATAATGTTTATATCCTAAAAAACACTGTTGCAACTTACTTTTAAGATGGGAGGGACTTTTAAAATGACTCAGTGTAATACCAGTAATGACTCATAATGTGCTTTACTTTTCATGCCAGCAATCTTTTTTCTTCTCTTCTTTTCAAACAGCAGATTCATTTTCAAATAATGACACACTCCAGTTCTCAAATGGCTGGTGTGCTAATTTTCTATCTATAGTCCAAACAAAGTCAGACTGCATGTGGATGTGGTCAGGACCACAGTGAACCAGGTAAACTGCTCAACAGGTATCCTGGGATATTAAATATGAAAATCCTTCCTTTGCATCCATGTCAGCTCTTTTGCTGTTTTGTCTATTTACTTCACATTTAAAGTAAATAAGCAGTAGTGCAATTTGTAGTGGGAATATAAAATGAATAGTTCTGTTATGTCAAAAGGAAGTCTGTTTGATACACACACACACACACACACACACACACACACACACACACACACACACACACACACACACACACACACACAAAGAAGATAAACAGTGTTTTTATTAGCAAACAAGAAACAAGTTCCAAATATAGACTCTGTTTTGAAGTGTGTGTGTCTGTGTGTGTGCACACGCGCATGTGCGTGCGTCTGTGTGTGCTCGCGTGCGCATGTAAGTGTGTGTGCGTGTGCGTGGGGTGTCTTTTATCCACCACTAACACACACACACACACACACACACACACACACACACACACACTAGTCAGACTGACCCGAGGAAATGGCTTTGTATAAATACCGACTCAGATTTAGATTTGCGGTGAGAGGGAGAGAGAAACAAGATGGATGGTAAGAAGAAGAAGGGGTGGCAGAGAGAGAGAGAGAGAGAGAGAGAGAGAGAGAGGGTTGGGTGATTTCTGTGGTTGGGGCAACAAAAAGGGGAACTGAGAACTGGAGAGTCTGACGTTTAACACTAGCATTACCAAATAGGGAAAATACAATTGTCAATGGCCACAACCTCTGGAAACTTAATATGCAACAATGAATTTATTTATTAATTCCTGGAAATTGCTCGTTGATGATGGCTTTGTTCTGATTCATGAAGCAATCAATATTGAAATAGTGAGTAAAAATTGTAGACACAGAGAAAGACAGAAGTTGTATGCTGGTGCCACTGATTGCAACCACATGCTGTAATTGTTTTCTAATTTGAATTAATTCCTTACGGTAATATTAGTGGCTTTTTTGTCACCAATTTATTGTCAGCACACTGTACACTGTATTTACAGTATTTGTTAGCTGACTGAGTATGTACCTACTACCAGTGTTTTTGTTTTATAGATGCTATTACACTGCACCAAGTCTATAATGCTCCCCTCCCTTCCTCACTGCTACACAAGCTTGTTGTAAGGAAGTGTTTGCTATTCATTGAACTCTCTTGAGTTTGGCCTTGCTCACTGCATGCGTTTTAAAAAGGCGGATGGTTCACAGCTTTCAAACATTCCTTTTGTTAATTGCAGATTTTAGAGAAAAATATGAAAGAAAAAAAAATACTTTTGCAATAACAGGTTTCTTTATTTGAGAAAAGCTTGTTGGTGCTTTCTCTTGTCAATGGCACACACATTTTGACGTTTTAAAATACATAATCAGTGGCTTGGCTTCATCCCGGGGCCTTAAAACAATTTTCACATGTGGAAGGCTTTGTCAGCTGTCAACTGTGGTGATAAAACAAAATTGGGACAATTAGAGAGTTTGACTGGCTGGGGTTTTAGCAGGGCACTAAATAATTTTTGCGTATTGTACACCTTTGATCAGCCCTCAATTTGGATGTCTTAAGTATTGACAAAATGTCTGAAGTCTGGCTCTAATATGTTCCAGTAAATGTTGCAGAATGTGCTTGTTTCTAACGCTATTTGCCTTTCTGTCATTTTCCAGGTTGTTAAGGTGATGGTGGACTCTGACAACCGTGACTGAGGACCTAAACCAGAACCAAAAAAAATAAAAAAAAGACTGGACAGCAAGAAGTGCAGCCTGCATAATATTTCGAACACGGATCTACAACACACTTGATCAGACTCAAAGCTGCATTGCACAGCTGTTAAGCATAAGAGGAGCAACGGCCCTGGACCAAAGGTAGCCGATGCTACGTGGAGTTTAAGACCTTCTTAAACCAAAGTCAAAGAACGGACCTGTGTGGAGTTACGTGGACCTGATAAAGAAATGGAGGGATGTTAGTTTGGGCCTGACGCCTGGTTTCTGCTTCCCATTATTGTGTGGAGTACGGAGGGACAGTAGCCGAACTGTTGGCTGCTGCTGGACGGACCGGCACGGCTTAGGGTCGAATCGAGCCGCTTCAACAGAGCTGATGCCAATGCCAGGAGTCAGCCATGATGTTTTTATAACCTGATGATCAGCAGAGGTAAGACAGAAGTTTTAATCCAGTCTTTTCTTTCCATTAATCCCTCTATATTATGGTTAATAACTTATACCCTCATTATCTCCATCACTGGGATTATATGACATAATACATTTGACAAAATGAAATACTTTATTTAAAACAACTTTTATTACCTTAACTATAGGCTATATGAACTAGAAATTATAGTAGAATTTATTATCATGTGTTTAAATTACACATCTGCATGTTTCAGTAAAAGGTGGGCTCATATCCCTTTTTTATTGCATATTTTAAAATACTTTTTGTAATTTATTACCATAAATTGCTCAATTTGAGATCTATGTAATTATTGTTCATTAATTGATCTCTATTTGACGTATATCTATATTTATTTTAGCTTTGTTCTAATTTATGTAGATTAAAGAATACATTCCAACCTTACTAGGCTAAATTGCAAACAATTTCTTTTTGTTATTTGAGACAATATGTGTGTGTTTGTGGTGTGTGTGTGTGTGTGTGTGTGTGTGTGTGTGTGTGTGCGCATTTTTGGTGTGCTTGTGGGGCTCAGTAGATTTTTGCCTTTAGCTAGAATAGGTGCTGGGGAGTAGTAGTTTACTGAGACAAAATGACTGCTGATAAAATAGCGTTTATGCAGAGCGACGGCACTGTGAGAAGTATTATGAAAAGATGCTCTTAGTCATCACTTTTGGAGGAAGTGACTGTGTGTTAGCTGCTTTACTTGTGAGAGTGGAAAACTGTTTGTATGATTATTATCCACCAGCCAAACCTTACCGCTCCTCCATTGTGCCTACTGCACCCCGGTTCAGTAAACATGAGGAACAGAGCTCATTAGTTCCTTCCTTAAAGTTTAGTGGTAGCAACTTGGTCAGCTGTTTGATCGGCTGGGTAAGATCATATGTACTTAGAGCAATATATGTAAGTAATTGTTGCCAGCCGTGTCTTGTTAAGTGAACCTATATGATTGTGTTGATTTTGCCTTGCAAATACTGTCAACTTTTACTGCAGTGGTAAACTAAATAAATACCAGTCAGAGGTGCAAACCTATCTAAAAGGATTGCTGGATTGGTAATAGCTATCGTGAGCCTGCAGTTACAGGATGATGTTGTATAACTGGACGTTATTGGGCCTGCTAATTTAATGTAGATTAAGATTAGGATTAAGTAACATTAAGTTAGATGTAAGAGCTTTATTTTAACTTTGAATACAAATCCAGTTGTTCATGACGTCTTAAGTGATCGAATTGAACAGGCCAGTGTTTTTTGTTGCTTCATGCATTTGAAAACACTCACTTTATTGCACTACAGGAAATGCAAAATGCATACAGTTGCATACAGTGTGAGCTCAAAGTTGCAGTGGTTTGTGGTTTAGGGTACATTATAACTATAGCTGTGTGGATATTTCTATCTTTCTATTGAAATATTGCATATGTCGAACTGTCTGCCTTTATGTGTGTATGCGTAAAGCAGTAGTCATTTTATTGAGTTATACTGTATATGGAAAATCTGTGTGTGTGAAAGACAGAACATAAGTTTGTACTTTTTTGTAAAGTAAGCACTTGAGTTAATATAGTGATGTGTAGCATGATGTACTTTTACCACACCATATTTTGCTGAATCAGGGCTATTGTAAAGCTGTGCATTTAAGGCACACACACACACACACACACACACACACACACACACACACACACACACACACACACACACACACACACACACACACACACACACACACACACACACACACACACACACACACACACTCTTGCACAAAGACTTGTTTAGGACTGCTTCGATTGTTTTCCTCTGTCATCAGTTGTACCAAGGGGACGCGCGCATACTGTGTTATCCTCCTACACCTGTGTCACCACATGCTGAAGCGCTCTCTGTCTGTTTCCTTTTTCTTTCTCACACATACACTTATGCGCTTTTCTTTTTGCTGTCTCTGCACTTTTCATTGTGAACTGTTTCTGCCGAAAAAATTGTGAAACCACAGTGTGCGTCCACAGTGAGTTTTCTTTAATAGAGGAAAGAGATGGTTGAGTTGCTGGCGAGTTTTGCAAATGTATTTTTTCAGTGCTTTGAAACAAAAGTCCATTCACTCGAATTATATTGGGATAGTGACAGAAGTCTTTGAGAATAATTTCCCAAAATCTCTTTTGCTTTTTTACTTATCTGTAAGGCCAAATCCCGTTAGGGCTAAGTGGGAAAGTGGGTGTCATTTGGGTGAGCTAACCCTTTAAGGGCAAACGCAGGGAGGGTTTCCGGCTTACTTTGTGTTCATGCTCACGTATGTGTGATCACTACATGGTATCGTTTGTGTTTCTTTAAAACTGCCTTTTATTTCTGAATTTAAACTGAGTTTTGGTGTATTTTTATGAATGTCTGTTATTTTAGTGTGTTTGTATAGATAAATGATTAGTGCAATTTTGAGTTTATGGTCCTGGCCTTTTGCGCACATGAGTGCGGGCATATGTGCATGTGTGTTTGTGTGTGTTTGTGTATGTTTTTCATTATGTGGATTGGTGGCTTTGTTTGGTGATGTTATTCAGCAGGGAGGATTGCTTTGAGCTGCTTGATGCTTTTAGCTGTGGTCTGTGTTTGTGTATGTTTGCATGCCGTCAACTATGTATATGCACATGTGAATGCATGCATGCTTGTATGTGCATCTGTGTGTGTTGTGGTATTATGTAGTCTTTGATGTGCTAGTCAGATTTGGCAGATTTTTTCAGAGTTTTAGAAAACTGAGGAATGTTGAGTAGATACAATTCAGTCAGGCCCACAAGCAAGTTTGACTCTCATGCCACACACACACACACACACACACACACACACACACACACACACACACACACACACAGTTATTTGTGTCAGTGTTTCATACCCCATTCATCATTCCGTACAGAGGGCATCAAACCTTTGCCCCTCCTACACACACAGCAGGTTTTTTCTTTGTCCCCCAAAATCCCAAACAACAATTAATTCTAATAAATTCCAATTAAGGCTTACTAATTATGCTGACAAAGATTAATAAAGGAGGTGTCACAGGCTGTCATGGCAATTAATGACTTAATTTGTTGGTTTGTAAATGATCGACTTGTTTAAAGGGCACAGAATCAATCAAAGATCAGAGTGACAGGTGTGTATGTGTGTGTGTGTTTGTTTGTTTGTTTGTTTGTTTGTTTGTGTGTGTGTGTGCGCGCACGTGCGCGGGTCATGCTCTTTATGTGTCTGTTTACATTCTTAGCTCAAGCTAACAGGCTAACGGCTTATTAGCTAGCCAAACACCGCGCGGAACCAAAGTGAATAGAACAGAAAGATAATTGTTAAAAAAGTACTACATACATTTGATTTAAAAACAAAACATTAACCGTGTATTTTTTTTATAAAGAGAAAGTGAATAGAGAAGTTGCTCTGACACATGGCACCTGACTGTTTGACGCAATTCAATGCAACAGGAACCGTTTTATTGAGTTTTTACTTAAACACGGTTGAAATGCACTTGCTCCTCCCATCCACCTGTAAGTGCAGTTTGTCTCTAGGGACAACTTTACGCAGCCAAAACTGACTGGCATTTGTTGGCCACTTTTGATTTTCCACCGCTGGTTTTCAAGGATGCTTTTCTGGGAAAAATCCATTAATCAGATTAAGAACCATTACTAGGCAAAGCAGGGGCAATGACCCAGCCTAGTTTTCAGAGGTTCTACCAATTTATTTTCCTCCGTTTCTGTGTTTGTAGCAGGGTTGGGGTTGAAATCCATTAATCAGATTAGGTTAGCAACTGACCACATAGCTAGAGACCAGACCACAACTAGTGGTTCAGTATTTCAGCATATTATACCACAGAATTATACTCCAAGCGTGTTCCTGTGTGTTTGTGTGTGTCTGAGGCAGAGGTTCAGTGGTATGTAAGTCTATGGACCCGTCTGAGCATGTGTGTGCAAGTCTGTGCATATATGCGTTGGAGTCTATATAGGCTATATATGTATATGAGACACCAACACAGTTGGTTATTTACTCTTTAAGGATGTTTGCTTGTGTGTGAGGCTACCTGTTTGTGTTTGTGTGTATGCAGCTTGCGTGTGTGCCTTTGTCTAGGTGTGCAGAGATGTGTGTGTGTGTGTGTTTTTTTTTTTTTTAGTTCAGTTTGGCTACACCAGTGTGTTGTAGCCAAGTGAACAAGTGTTAACAAGCTCTGTGCAGACTGTATTTATTTATTCCATATGCTGGTGAACTATACAGCTGTGTGCTGCTCCTGGTATGTCTGGAAGGAAAAATCACTGCAATCGCAGCCTTGTCTGAGGTACATACATTATTGCCAAGTCAGCCAACTTAAAGGAGCACTTTGCTGATATTCAAAAAGTTCTACCATGTATTAGTCATAGGGATGACATGCCTTTATTGGCAGTACTTGTAGCCTAGATGTTTAACTGTATCACTGTAGCAACTTTCACCATTCACTTACATATCCTGACATCATTGAAAGAGTTTGACTGCCAACTTTCAATTATACAGGTATGGTGGCTTTTATGGATTTTTTCACATTTTATAACATGTTGTCAGAATCTATGCAGATTCGAGTGAGCCAGAGTCCACTGCTGAGAAAATGCAACAAAGACAGGCAGAGTCTCAGGCTGCTGCTGATAGTGCTTCTGCCAGTTAGGCAGCACCAGCTCCACTACCTGAGACGATAAAGACAGAGCTGCTGGGAGCTGACAGGCTAGTATCTTGCGCTGGCTGCTAGCAGCTAAAACAGCCAATCTGCCTGGCAGCATCAGCACAACTTGCCAGAACAATATAAACAGAGTAGCTTGGGGCTGACAAACTGGTAGTTTTTTTTTCAGATCCAGGTGCCCACCAAAGCCAAATGCAAGCGAGACAGCCAGTCACCACACTGCAGTGAGTTTCACAGTAGACGGCTGCTTGTGTTTGACTGTGTTGCCAATGCCAGCGTGGAGGGAGAACTGGTGTGTGGAACAATGTGGGCACAAAATTGTTATCGAAGATAAACAGGAATAAAACAAGCATCGCCCACAGGAACAAGAGAGATGTCGGCTGAGGTGGTGAAAGATTTAGGTTATGCTTACTACTCACTTACCTAAGCTTCTCACAATAGTCATAGGTGATCCAGCATATCTTTCCATTGAAAAAGGTTTATGATCTGTGTAGTTAGCCATCTTAAAGACATTTTCTTGCTTAATGCTTTGGAACAATTTATGTGCTGATAATAACCAAATTTAATATACATTGCATGTTTTGCCATCATCCTTATAGTTACACTAATTCCGTATGTAGCACATTATACGTTAAATAGTACAGCGTTTCTTACCTCTTTTCATGAAAGGAAGTTTTGCTCCCAGTGAGATGGCTCAGTGTTGCTCTCTTTTTTCTCTGCATCATATCTTACAGAAGTCAGTTATTGGGTCTAAATGAATTAGTGCTAAGTAAGTTGACCTGGAAAATCGGAAGTTCTTGACTTCAGCTGCTTTGAGTCCCTCGGATACGTTTGACTGCAATAACAAACACTGTTGAATTTGACTCCTGAATCCTTTCAGAGCCAATTGTCAGTAATAGAACATGAAACATGCCATATTGTTAAGAATATTGGAGGACCTGCTGTGTCTTTGACTACCAGAGGAAAAAGGGACATTAAGCGATTGGCAGAGAAATTGATTTAAATACCTTCACAGAAAATAAAGCTGTGACTTTTTTTAAAACACTAGTACAGTGCCCGTTGAAAATGTGCCTGTTGGAACGAGACGATTGCTTGGCCCATGGTATTGCTGCCCACCACCCCCACCCCCCCCAAACACAGACACACACGCATACATACATACATACATACATACAGATACGTCACGCTTTATTAGATAGATTATTACTGTCAATTACTTCTAAAGTGTTGGCAGTATACCATATTGATAGAAATGCTAAGAAGGACAGCACTGAATTGAACTGTGAAGAGACAGGGAGAGAGTTATGGTGATCTCAAGGCAGACTTAATAAGGAAGTGTCTGCGCTTTGTTTAGTTAAGATCTGCTTAAGTTTGGCATGTGATTCTGCTTCAGACGTCTGCTGTCTGAGTTGCTTTTAAGTAATTTTTTATGCATTTGTTTATGTT
Source organism: Sander vitreus (assembly GCF_031162955.1). Lineage (NCBI taxonomy): Eukaryota > Metazoa > Chordata > Actinopteri > Perciformes > Percidae > Sander > Sander vitreus. The sequence goes on from NC_135868.1 coordinate 13,148,820, forward strand.
GTTGTTTCTTGTCTCAAAGGTTGGATGTTTGTCAATCACTCATTGTGATTTTATTCAGGCTAATGCAGCTTTTTAAATCTCAAGGGGGGGAAGGCAGTTCATGTTAAAACTACAGTAAGTGAAGTGTAGTTGCTCAGTTTTGACTTACAATCAGCTCTGCCAGTTGTTTATCTTGCTGATAGAAATATATACCTCTAATGACACTTTTCAGTCCATGTGAGCTATACCAACATTCTAATGGTAGTATAGTAAACTGTCATCATAGTTTTTACTTTATAAACTTGTATACTTCTAGACACTCTACAGTATAGCCAATCACTGCAGATCCCTGATCTAAGATACATTTTCCATCTACTGTAAGAGTGGATGTCTTGGGCACATGTATTTCACTTTGGGAGTCTAGAGCAGGTGTTGATAGACATACCATTCAACCTACTTTTTCATTGATTTTTTTTTTGATAGCATCATGGTCTAATGCCAAACAAGTGAAATATTAGCAGTTATATTAGTCAGGATAACTGGTCAGGCTCCATGCTGTTGTGCCAAAGAGTTCCAGCTTTTCACAGACATCTGCCCCAGCTGCTTAACGGAGCAGATTTACAACTGCCTCTGTTGGAATATTAAGTTGAATACCTACTTTTAGACTGGGGAAAATAACTAACCTCTCTAATGGATAAGTGCCCTAGAATGCTTAATGCTGAGCCTCTGCATGATTGTGTGTGTGTGTGTGTGTGTGTGTGTGTGTGTGTGTGTGTGGTAATCTCCATGGCAGGTTCCTTGCCATTAGTGCACTACTGAACAAGGCAGCAATTCATTCAGCAGGTTTAACTGTCTGGTGTGTGGGTATGGGTGTGTGTGTGTGTGTGTGTGTGTGTGTGTGTGTGTGTGTGTGTGTGTGTGTGTGTGTGTGTGAGAGAGAGAGAGAGAGAGAGAGAGAGAGAGAGAGAGAGAGAGAAATCTGTGTGTGTGTGTGTGTGTGTGTGTGTGTGTGTGGCAGGTTTCTAAGTGCAGAGTGTGTGTTGTTTTTAGAGAATTGTTTCCGTGTGCCTGTCTGCACCATATGGCCCAATGTGGAAAAAAGGCCCCTTTAGGGGTCTGTGTGTGTGTGTGTGAGAACGTGTATTTGTGTCTATGAATGTGTGTGTACAGCGGTCTGGTCTGCCCAGGGTGAAGCTGTAAAAACAAAAACGTCTTGAGAAAAAGAGACTACATAGCCATAGTGATGTCAAAAACACCATTCTCCCATTCTCTCTCTCTCTCTCTCTCTCTCTCTCTCTCTCACTCTCTCTCGCTCTCTCTCTCTCTCTCTCTCGCTCTCTCTCTTTCTCTCACACACGCGCGCACACACACGCACACACACACACACACAAACACACACACACACACACAGTTACTGCGTGCGCACAGACACACACACACACACACACACACACACACACACACACACACACACACACACACACACACAGTTACTGTTTTGCAGTTCTTTCTTTTTTATCTTATTTGATTTCCTATTATTTTGTTTCTCTCTGTTTTTTTCTTGTGTCTTATTGGCAAGTCAAATGCAGATTTTTACTCAAATTATCACTTTCTATATCTACTTCGATAATTACTTTCTTTTTCAGCAATTTTATTGTTTTTCACCACTCTCTTGTCATTTAATTCTGTTTTCTTTTTTGTATTGTTCTCAAATTGGTGAAATTAATCACTTTACATTTTCTTCCAGTAATCACTTTCTATTCTCTTCATGTTTTCCATCCGTCTGTTATGTTTTTCGCTTGTCGTTTATTTTGTCTAATTGGCGTAAACCTCAGGGCTGTGGTAATGACTTCTGAGGTTAACGAGCTTCTGCTAACAATCAATCACTCACTCACTTTCACAAACACACGCACACGCACACACACACACACACACACACACACACACCGCAGTTACTGTGCACACACACACACACATGCATGCACGCACACACGCACAAGCACACACTTACAGCATACACACACATGCACTCTCAAGTAAGCATGTAAATACAGTGTACACGGATGTAAGCATATAGTTACAAACACATACCTGCAAGGATGGACACACACACACACACACACACACACACACACACACACACACACACACACACACACAAAGGCGTGCACACAGACATGCACACACTTTTGAGACTGCCTTACAAAATCTGCAAGCTGTCACATTTACAGTAATTCATAAAGGTTGCTTAACTTTGAGTGTTGCATCTGAAGTTAAATGAGCATTTGCAAGAAAAGAAAAAAGCCAATTAGACTAAGGTGTGACATTTCAATAAATAATGTGTTTGCCTTTTCTGTAACATTGTAGAGCATAGCAACACCTTTATTATGAAATAGCTCAGCAACACAATCAAGTTCAAAAAGTTAAATGTAGCTGTCTAGAGGAAATATGAGCTCCTGTTAATTTTCAGGGAAGGATAGAAAGCCTGATGGTTCAAAAGGCAGGAGAGAGTGATTGTTACGGCTTTTACCAACTCTTTTTAAAAGGAAGATTCTTCGTGAAACTGGCTCAATAACTCCCCCACTCACAAACCCACTTATTTACATTTTACAGCTGCATGAAAAGTCAAACCAGTTAAGACCAGAAAATGTAAGGTGTCAGCATACTACAATCGACACAGCCGGACAGTCAAATCATCATGTCTCACCCTTCCCTTTGATTGCAGACTTTGCATAAACACATATGGTGACAAGTTAACTACGACTCCCAAGGTCATCCAGTCACAAAACTTAACATTTTTATTAAAAGCAGCGCTAATGGCAGGTGAAAGCTGAAAATGACACTGTTGCGAAGACTGTTATAACACATTCTGCAGCTCAAATGAATTCAGTTTTGCATACGGGATCAATTTTGATGAAATTGATAAGTATTGCACAAAGTTCTGTTCACAACTGCAATGACAAAGCAGTTTTTATTAGCTCCAGCTTTGACGGACTTCTTCTTCATAGCAACGATGGCTGAGTTTTAGCGGTGTTGTAGTATTTAGAGCCATCCGCCATGCCAAACTGATGGGGATTTCTCAGAGACAAAGCTGAAATAATTAAAACTAGTGGTCATAACATAAACCTATAGCATTGTCCAGGAGAGATTTTGTGTTTTTATGTGAAATAACTTGAACAATATCAATAAAAGAAAAAATGTATATGGGAAGTCAGATTAGAGAAAATATCTTTCTATATTTCTTCCACTATAGAAATGTACTTAATCGCCTAATTTCATTGCTGCAACCAGGATCATCAGTCATCATGTCATTTTTGGGCTGTCTTAGATGATATTACGTTGCTAAATCCCTTTTTCAATATATGTACCCCGATGCAATAATAACAGTCCCAGAGGGAACAACCTTCCCTCTATTCAAAAGGAAGTTGATGTGATTGTACTGGTGTATGACCAGAGAACATAAGCAGTGTTTGAATATATACATCTCACTTTAAATAATTTGAGTATTGCGTTGTCATTAGAAAGCTATACTGCCTGTCAGCATGAAGCCCTGTAATAATGCAGGTGTCTAACACCTCCATCTGGTCGGTCTTTTTCAAACTTCCCTTAAATTCTGCAATTCAATATGTATATGTATATATATATATATATATATATATATATATATGTATATATATATATATATATATAGATTCTATATATATATATATATATAGATTCTATAGATATATATATATATATATATATATAGATTCTATAGATTTGAGATGCTAAATTCCACTAAACTTTATTGATGACTGGAGTCTGACTTGAGTCCTGAATACAGTCTCCTGCTAGTTCTCCTGGTGTGAACTCTGCTTTAATCTCTCTTTCTCTCTCTCTCTCTCCTGCTCTCTCTGGTATCTTGATATGGTCTGTGTTCAGCCGTGACTTTTAAACATTTACATTTCTGCTTTCAAGTGCTGTTTATATATGGCTCTTATCTGCTATCTAACACACGCACACACAAGAGCATTCAGACAGGGACGGACGGTGAATCAAACCTTTAGTCGTCCGGACAGCAACACTGTTGCTATGTCCATAATAGGACAGGAGGAGAGAGAAAGAAGAAGGCCGTAAGAGAAATAGTGCCACATAGACAGAAGGAGGGGGGAGGCAGATAATTTGCCACCAGAGTGTTTTGTAGTGAGGTGACGTGAGGCGTGGAACTTTGGTGACTTTAGCTCACAGGCTTTTTTTTGCGATTCTCCATTGATCCCCTGTAGTGGAGCCTCCGCTACAGAACAGCACTCCTTGGACTGGTAGGGATTTGGTGTCTTGCTCAAGGGCGCAGGGAGAATTCTTACAGTCACAGGGGAGATAACTTGGCCTTCTAGTTGAAGGATGCTGTAGTCTTTAGTCACTCTGCCACCCTGTCCTGCTACCCTTGGCTTATGTGCGTGAACGCTTCACTAAAAAACAAAGAGGCCAGGCTGAGACCACTCTGTAGGACAGGACAATACAGGTCCCAGGGTTGCACACTATGCATACAGAGGTGGTTAAATCAGTGGTTCCCAAACTTTTTGGCTTGCAAAATTAATCAATCATCTTGAATGTGTGTCGCAAATTTCATGGCAATCCAGCCAACAATTGTTGAGACATTTCACTTAAAACCACAAGTGTCAGACTCATTGTAGTGCTCAAAGAAAAGTCCAAGGATCAACCAAGTCATTAGGATTGATCCTCGGGAGACCATGCATGTCTGAACAAAATTATTATATTTATGGCAATCAATCCAAAAGTTTTTAAGATATTTTAGTCTGGACCAAAGTGGTGGGCTGACTGACCGACCAACAGAAAGCCAGGCCTCAGAGCCATGCCACTAATGAGTACATAGGCTTTCTGTTGCAAAAACATGTTTTTTTTCGAACCCTAACCAGAACTGCACCAGGTTTAGTGGTCAGCTTCTAAATTGACTTGGAGTAGGTCACTGAGTCTGAGCGCTCCTCACAGCTGATTCTGACCTCTGACCTTCGTTTAATTCTACAGTAAAAGAAAAGACAATTCTACGGTAGAGGTAGTAGCACATCAGACAGGTATACTTTTTTATTTCATCCCCTAGTGACACGTTGTCAGATGGGTAGAAATCAACAATGCATTTGTTGTTTGACAACAGTGATCCATTTTGTGTTTATTGAGGATGGTTGACTGTATTACTTCAGGGAGATGTGTCAATAATGGCAGGATGATAGAGCAAGGTTGACCAATGGAGAAGGAGCGCGATTGATAGAAAGCCTTGTTACAGGGAAATGTATGTGAGATAGAAGAGAGGGGGTAAGAGAGAGAGAGAGAGAGAGAGAGAGAGAGAGAGAGAGAGAGAGAGAGAGAGAAAATGACACATAGGTGGAAAGAATCTCATCCCTGCTTCTGTCTCACACTGGCTCTCTTTCTCGGTCTCTGACACATTTGCACACTTTCACATGTATACACACACACACACACTGCTTATCTGTCCAAAGAGGTTCAAAGTAAAGATTCACAAATCGTGTGTGTGTGTGTGTGTGTGTGTGTGTGTGTGAGAATGTGCCGTCTGATTCTTATCATACTGTTTGACTCAGAGCTGCTTTTAAGGCAATGAATTCACATCTCGTCCTCTTTCTGTCTCACCGTCTCTTCCCTTTCGGGCTGTCTTTCTAAATCTCTTCAAGTCTCTTGTGTATTAATATCTTCTGTCTGTCTGTCTGTCTGTCTGTCGCTCCCACAGTTAGTTTGTTGTATTCTTTGTTGAGATTATGCCGGTGTAAATTTGTATTCAGAAAAATGCAGGTTTGACAGTTTCAAAGACAACAGATAACATTTTTGCCATGAGAGAAGGAGTTTATGTTCTCCCCGTCTCTTTGTCGGTTAACATTATACAGTATGTCAGCTTCGGACAGGTTTGGTTAAAATTTTGGGGACGGATAGGCTTTTCCCCCACATGATTATATTTGAGAGGCAGTGATGTCTCAGACCTTTAGGTCAGATGCCAAATAGCCTTGATCATTTCAGTGTAAATCAACCCCAGAGGATTAAGAACTCTGAGTTTTAGTTTTGCATGCCTTCAAGTTTTTTAATTGTTGCCAGAATTGTGGTTTGTTATGTTTGACTCATGCATAACTTGAGCGTTATGGTGCCATCAAATACAAATATTACATACAGACAATAAGTAGTGATTGACGGCAAGGGAGATACCTGAAAGGCAGATAGAGGGGAACAATGTATTGTACCTCTGGCTAATTTCCCCATTGATGGCCATGCATATTTGACATTTTTCAATACACTATCTGTGGTTGGGCCACAGGGCTAAGAAACATTTTCTAACATGCAGAACACACTTTCAGCTGTCAATTGCAGAACACATTGAACATGGAAAAATGGAAGATAGTCTTGGCAGCACACCTAGGGTATGCAGTTTTTTTTTAATCATTCATCAGCAGCGTAGATCAGAGAGATTTGAGAGAAGAATAAAACGAGATGAAAAAATGGGAAAGACAGGGAGGGGCTGAGTATAAAATAAGAGATGAAAGGATTTAGGGTGTAGTAACAGTTAGATAGGTTTAAGCACGAAACTCCATGTGTTTGTGCGCGTCCATGCTTGCTGTATGTGTGTGGATTTTCAAGGGTGTACCAGCAGTTAGATGGGTGTGAGAACTAAGTATTACATGCCTTTGCTCTTATTACTGATCCACACCTGAACCTCTTGTCAATCGTTGACCTACTTAAGGTGATCTAGCACACCCTTAAAGTAGGCTGATAAGTTTTGACAGAGCAGGCAAGTTAGGGTGTGTTAAGCATTGTCTTTTTCAAATGTGACCACGTCATTATTTTGAGACCTGGTGGGCTGATTGCTAACACATATTGGATATCCACAAATGGGAATGGCAAAGGCCTTCCACAAATTCTGCTAATATCTTTGGAAATCGAGTGCAAAGATTGTCCAAATAAAACTTTCTTTCTAAAACGTCTTTTTTTTTTTTTTTAGACTCATCTTTGAGCTTTTGCAGCTGACAGACATTGTACGTTGCTATCATTTATATTCACAATCCTAATTACTACATTTGACAGATAAAGTAAATGTACAGGAATATTGAAAGGAGGTACAGAGACACGTAAAGGGCTGGTTTGACCTTACATTGGAAAGCGGCTCACGGCATAGCTGCGTTCTTTTTATTAGATTTGTATCTGTACACAGAGTACCAGTAATCCTACATGATGATGCATGCCACATTTATTAGACAAGTCAGGTGTAATGCTGTGCCTGCCCTCAGGTCACCTCCTCGGTATTATTATACATTGCTACACATGGTTTTCATCGACAACTTCAAGCAGTCAGCTATATATGCACTCCCCTTTTCATTGTATCTGCTTTAAAAAAGACAGTTCCTGAATGTAGCGGAGTCTGAACACAGCAGACAAGAGGCAGAAACAAAAAAAAAAGAGCGATCGGAAAATCAACAAGTAACATCAGTAGGCAGTAATCGATTATGGCCCGTCACTGCATCGATACAGAATTGCCCAGGTCCTCATCACAATGCATCGATGCAATGATTACTTTCAATGCCCCTAGTAAAAACCTAAATGATGTCAAAGGAAATTTTCACAGCAGGTGTTTACAGGGGGCTCATTTGCATGACACTGCTTGTTCTTTTTTCCAGTTATTATCCAAAGTGCATTGCTGAGGGGATGCCAGCGCCTGCTCCACAGCACACGACTGAGGGTCGATAACATTCTGTCGATATTTCAGTCAGAGGACCTGTCTCAAGACAGCACACCCTGAATAATAGCCACCTTCATCCCACTTACAAAACCTCTGCTCCTCTGTCCTCCATAAAATCATCCAGAGCACCCTGAGACAGATAATCACAGTGGATCAATTTTAGTTTATCATGTTGAGAATGCAGAATTAGATCAAATCAGGTCAGTGCACGTTACGGTTGCCTTCTTTGTGTGTGTATAAGCAGCTGTGTAGAAACTATAATCTGAAGTTACCAACTCATTCTGAGTGCTATGGGAATGTTATCTGCCCTTAAAGCCAAATACCATTACAGTAAAACACTTTTCAAACAAGATTCAATAATTTATTTCCCATCCTCGCCAAATTCTTCTTTCAATGGGCAGTTTATAATTTACTAACATTTATCTGGGGTATTTTTTTATCTGTAAATCAAATCTCTTGTCTTGACCTTTTACCTAAGAGTAGCATACTGCTCTTTGCCTTTGTAGTGTTGAGTGGTAATGTCAGACATGTTTGGTTCTGTGGATGAAACTCAGCCGCTGTATCTCAGTACTTTGTGAAAAATCTTGATTTGATGGATTTATTCATGATTTCACTGGTGATGATTTTATTCAACATCTCTAAGGGGGCTTTCACACCTGAAAGTCCGGACCAAGGTTCATGTTTTTGCATTTGAGCTGGTAAGTTTTGGTTTCACACTGCAGTTATACTAGCGCACTAAAGATCTATATGTGACAAAACTACATCCTGCCGTCATTAGGGCTGCACGATATTAGGAAAATATCTAATTACGATTATTTTGACTGATATTGCGATTGCGATATGATTCACGATATTGGAGGGAATGATCATTTTTGTATCATTATTCTCGTTTTCATTGAAAAATGTATATTTTTTTAAATGATTGAAGTGTGATTTTTTGCGAGTATCTGTACCAAACAAAGATTTTTTCTTTAGTCTGTAGGTTACGATTTGTAGGCCGGGATGTCTCTGCAGCACCACAAAAACTTTATTTTAGAATGGTTTGACACATATTTTGCCTTTAACAAATATTGCGGCTCCCTCCGATTTGGATATTGCACTAGTTCATATTGTGATTTGATAAAATTGCGATTAATTGTGCAGCCCTAGCCGTCATCACATACGTGAGCTGCGTCTCCTAATACTTATAATTGATTGGTTTGTAGACGGGCTTCCCCGTCCTCTCGTGTCCTCTCTCTGTGTCTGAGTTTTTTCCACTGACTGCTGCTCTCCCCTACTGCCGCGGCTCTTTTTGTTTTGTTGCGATGTTGAGAAGCAAGACACAGGAACTTTCTTTCTGCAGCATTTATTCAGAGACAAACAGAAACCTACACTTGTACATTTACTACCACTTAACAAGTAAACGGCTGATGTATTCTCTGCTCTGATAGCCGACAGCTGTCTGCTCCGATCACGTCACTCGCTCATGTACACACTACGCAGTGTCCGGCTGCGTCCTGCTGCGTCCTACTGCATCCACCCTTGCTGTGCTGTGCCACATTACACCCTGTAACGCCCTGCTGTGCCCTACTATGACATGAACTACTACGACTACCATTGTAGTCACTGTTCCATTATCTTTATTGTGACTATTACTACCACTGTTCATCACACCCCCAACCGGCACCGTCAGACACCGCCTACCAAGAGTCTGGGTCTGCCGAGGTTTCTTCCCGAAAGGGAGTTTTTCCTCGCCACTGTCGCAATAGCTAACCGCTAATGCTTGCTCTTGAGGGAATTATTGTAATTGTTGGGGCTTTGTAAATTATAGTGTGGTCTAGTCCTACTCTATCTGTAAAGTGTCTCGAGATAACTCTTGTTATGATTTGATACTATAAATAAAACTGAATTGAATTGAATTAAGCACTGAGCTATTCCTTAAAGGAGCTTCCCCGGTCTTATAACACGATGACAGCCTGCCAGAGCTTCCTGTATGTGTATGTGTGTCCAGGGGAGGTTTCACACCTGTAATTTAATATAATAATAATAAATAATAATAATAATAATAAAACTGAAAGGTCCGAAGGTCCGGACCAAACGAGGTAGGTGTGAAAGCCCACTAAGTCTCTGTAGGCAACCTCATGACTGCATTGCATTTTATATAAATGTACATGCAAGTGGACTTCTACTATTACAGCAGGATCCAAATACTATGTAGATTAAACAGAAACACTATAAAATAAAGTTTTCAACTGAATCCATTGTGTGTGTGTGTGTGTGTGTGTGTGTTTTAAGGAGCTGTTCTCTCAACATTGATGTCGCAACGACCTGCAACTTCCCCTTTGGCAGGAAAGCTCTGTGTGTGTGTGTGCGCGTGCGTGCGTGCCCGTGCGAAGATGAAAACGAGTGAGAAAAGCAATGTGTGGCTGTCACACCGGAGAGATGGATGTGAGCTCCCATGGACTTTTTTTTTCTTCTTTCAGGCAAACCTCCATCACTGTACTGCCGGGCGACAAAGTAGCAGCTTTAATTAGGAAACAGGCTTGTGCCTAATAGGAAAGAACATTTATCGCCTCTAAGAGAAAGAGATTTTTCTTTGAGTTTCTCGAGGTATCACCCTGTGAAACCTGCTCTTGTAAGAAAGAATGATAGGCTGAAGTTAAGACAAAAACTTGATACTTTTTAAAAGAATTTAAGTGCCGTCAGACTTGACCTGACAATTTAACCCCACTTTTGTAGTCGAGTCTTCTATAACTCATTGAAATTAAAAGTGAAAGCTTGTTGAAAGGTGTTGCCTTTTTACCCAAAAGCTGTAAAATGGATACATGGTGATTCTGCCATCTTCTCTGATGCATGATGTTCCATTTCTAGGATTGTTGTTTAGCCACATTTGTGCATTCCTGTTAAAATGTTCTTGCTTGTTTTAATGCAGAATGGGGTTCTGTAGTAATAATCTTAGAGCTAGTTGTCTACTGTCTCTGTAGTCCCTCTGGGCAGGCCAAAAGTCTCATAACCATCCACTGTCTGTCTGTTTGTCTGTCTGTCCGTGTGTCCGTGTGTGTGTGCGTGTGTGTGTGTGTGTGTGTGTGTGTTGGTTGTTATGCAGGATAGAGGAAATGAAAGCTCAGACTGAGCCTCAAGGCTTTCTAAACTGTCTCAGTGTCCTTCACATACTTGTGTTTGTGTGTCTGTGTGTTGCTGTGTGTGTCTGTGCTAAGCACATCTGCTCCCAAGCTCCGAAAATGCGGAAAAATTACACTTGTCTCTGCCTTTATAAGTTGTACTCAAATACCTACGTGGGCACACACACACACACACACACACACACACACACACACACACACACACACAAAAATGGATATGCGTTTCAAGTGGTTGAATCTCAGTGCTGCCACCCCCTTCCTCTTTTGTGTTCTGTATGTTGTGTGTGTGTGTGTGTGTGTGTGTGTGTGTGCTCTTAAACAATGGGCTATTTTGTGAGTCACACGTGTTTTAAACTCTCTCCTAGAACTGGAATAGCTTACATTACACTCCCCATATTATTACCAATATCCAATTTAATTCTGGCTCTGCCTCGAACTTGAATAAGCTTGCCTGATCTTGATGCCTTTTTAATTTTTTTCCCCTTTCCGTCTTCCGTCCGTTTGTTGCTGCTGTTTTGTTAATTGTTGTGTCTAATTATGATTGTACTGTATATGTATGTCACTTAGGACCCCCTCCAAAACGAGATGATAAATCTCAAAGGGTTATTCCTAATAAAAAGAATTTCCAACCAACATTGTCGACACAGTTTACACACATCATACAGGTGCTAGTGGTTATTAATGTACTGTATGCACTGTAATTTAATGTACTTTCAAAGAAAATATCATTATAAGTTAAACAGTATTTTACTTGAATGCATTGCTATTCACTAATTAAAAAACACACAAAAAAAGTTTATTGTTAAGTCTGCTCACGTTATAACGACTTTATGTGTGTGTGTGTGTGTGTGTGTGTGTGTGTGTGTGTGTGTGTGTGTGTGTGTGTGTGTGTGTAATTTCCTGGTTGTCCACCAGCAACCCCTGATCACAGGAAGCTGAGAGGAAGTTGTCAGGTCTCCGCTATATACACACACACACACACACACACACACACACACACACACACACACACACACACAAACACAGACACACGCACACATCTACCTCTTCCCACGCTTTCACGCTAGTAGAAGAAATAGTAGTGGTGAGCGAATAAAAGAGTAAAGAGGAAGCAAGAGCGAAGGGGAGGGGGCAGTGTTCAGGTGTGATAGCCTTTTTTATGTGCTGCAGCTGCTCTCTTTCTTCTGTGAATAGTCTGTCCATTTCTACGCTGCCACCTCTCACTAAATGAGACCTGGTGTTGCAGCCTGTCGCCCACTAAACTATGGAAATTTGAAAGGTGCTCATGAGCACAACAGGAGTAAGAAACTAGAGAGAATTAGAGAAAACTCAATTTTATGCAAATGTCCTCTCACACAATGTGAGTGACAACCAGCTGAGATCCACTCACGTGCGTTTTAATGCCCGCCGAAACAGAAGAACAGAGTTGTTTACTACAGGACCCCAACACCAATCATTCTTACTAGCTGAAGTGACGTTGTTGTATTAGGGTTAGGGTTTAAACAAAGTGTACCTCAAAAAACCCATTCTGCACTTGGGAAACACACTGTACAACAAGAAATGAACAACTTCCTAGTATTTAGTACGGCTACTTCTTCAAAACACAACTGTCCAGTAGGAGCTGGGTGTATAAATAACGCACTCAGCCCAACACACACACACACACACACACACACACACACACACACACACACACACACACACACACACACACACACACAAAGCATTAGAGCCCTACTACTTTGTATCTTGTGTGCATAATAAAACGTGTGTTTACATTCTAGTAAGCTGGTTATTGTCTGCTCTCTTTGGCAGCCCGATTTCTTACAAAGTCTTGTTTAGTAGTAAGGAGGAAGGGCTTAAAAGAAACCTAAACCCTGTTTTCACCTGGTAGTAAGATCTGATCTGAGTGATTGGATCACAAGTGGACGGCTCTAAGTACAGGTGAAAACTCTCTCAGGATGCATTGAGATCTGATTGCAAAAAACCCATTTGGAGGTGGTTTGAGCTGCATGTGTCCACATTCTAATAGCAGTGATAACAACAATGTGTCCTGTGTCCACATTAAAGGCTGCCTACTCAATTGTAAATTGTAAAACTACCGTACGTACTCATTCAAAGTATATCTTATGTCACAGAAACCACTGAGAGTGAATCGCATTTGGAGACACATTCTACAGAGAGGTGAAAACACACGCACCTAGAGCTGGCCACTTGTGATCTGATCACTGAGGACAGATTTTAAAACCAGGTCAGAACAGCCTCCTAGTTAACAAAGCTGTATGCTTCTGCTGGGGAAGCGTAATTTTGTGGTCACTTACTACACGGTTAACTGTTTTTCTAATGGTACTTTAACATATACACATTCACAAGACAAAGACCAGGACAGGAAAATATTACTTTGACAGCAGTTTATATCCAAAATAATTAAATCCTAAAAAAAAATCTAAATAAATCAGTTTCCACAGCTGAAAATCCAGCATTTGAAGGTAGGAAAACCCACACCATGAGCATAAGATGAAGCTTCGGAACAGCGTGCTGTGTTTGTGTTGCGCCAAACTTTTCTTCTTTCTGACTTTATGACCATTACAAACAGTAGCTCAGTTTCCATCCACTTGTCAATCGAATTAGCTGAAGTTCGGTAAAAAAAACTCATGCGAATAAAGCTGGTGAAAGTGTGTTTCCACCCAACGGCTTTAAAGCGAATAAAAACCTGTGCGTAATGACGTCACATGCTGTTTTGCGGTCAAATTGGTATATCGAATTGATTTGAGACATTTTAAGGTTTTTCCATTCATTTTCGCACTGAATCGCCTTCCAGGCAGCGCTGCTGCACTAGGATTAGGCAATGGCAATGGTTATGGGTTATGGTTAGGGTTAAGGTTAGGGTTAGGTGCCTTGAAGTCAACGGTCGCAGCGCTGCCTGGAAGGAGTCGTTGGGGGCTTAAAACACCATCGCGCATTTCTAGGATTGTGAGGACGCCTTTCAATTATTTATCAGACGTTCTTTTTAAGCGTGTTTTTCTTTGTGTGTAAATGATGTGTTTGTGTTGTGTATTCTTGTATACTGTCAGTTTGTTTCCTTTGGTATTAAGGCCGTGATGTATTACCTTTATCGTAGTGTAAAATGTCTTTCTTTTTGGTTTAAAGATTTCCAACACATTTCATCAGAAAAACACACCTGTTTATTATATATTCGGTTCGTTCTTATGCAGCAACAGATTTCAAACTGGTGATTGCGATGTATGTGTGTGTGTGTGTGTGTGTGTGTGTGTGTGTGTGTGTGTGTGTGTGTGTGTGTGTGTGTCTGCTGTGTGTGGTGCTTAGTTGATGTGCAGGAATTAACTAAATTAGGATTTAATGAAGTTAGATTATTTGATGATTTGATGCAAATGGTGGAACTAATCTTTTAATGGGGTCATATTACAGTGCAGTTTATTATTAAGTATGATCGTGTAGAATTCAGTTAGATGTAATTGTTGTTCAGTTGATGTTCAGTGTGTGAATGTGTATTTGTTGTGTTTGTTCCATATGAAGGATTTGTTAATCCATGTTTATGTGAGGCACTTCTTTGGTCAAATAAATGTGATATAAATGTGATTTTGTCTGTTAACATGTGTTTTCTCTTTCTGTGTGCATGCGTGTGATCCATAAGGATATTTTCCCATTGACAACCTTTGTCTCCTGCCAGCCAGTTTAACAATAATTAATTACACACACTCCTTGCAGTTTGTCTGTGTATGCGTATTCCATACTCCTGCATGTGTGAAACTGTGTTCCCCATGACAGCTGTATGATTTATCCCTAAAGTTATAAATGTGATTTCACACACACACACACACACACACACACACACACACACACACACACACACACACACACACACACACACTGTTGACCACAATCTGCTTACCGCAAAAATTGGTTAAGGTGACATCATCAGTGATGGTGAGAGAGAGATCCATTTTAAAGGAGCTTTCTTAGACGTGACCACACACACATGGTATGCTCCACAGACACATTCACACACAGACAGAGTATGCTCTAAGGGCCATAGCAGGGGAGCTGTGTCTGAGAGAGAGAGGGAGAGAGAGAGTGTGAGTGTGTAAGTGTGAGTGTGTGTGTGTGTGTGTGTGTGAGTGAGAGTGTGTGTGTGTGTGTGTGTGTGTGTGTGTGTGTGTGTGTGTGTGTGTGTGTGTGTGTGTGTGTGTGAAGTTAAAATCCAGACAGTCATTCCAGAGGCCAGACTATTGAGTCTTATAAACTCTCAGGTCACAGATTATTGAAATAGCAGAAGAGATATATAGTATGTGCCTGTGTGTGTATTCCGATTCACTGTTTTACTTAAACATCACAAATTGCTGAGAAGACCCAGAACTACACACACAGATATGAACACACACCTTTAAGTGTATGTCCATCAATGTCTGTGATTTAAAATACCACAGGTGTGTGGATGCACTGTGTATGCCTGTATTTGTACTAGCAGCCTGGATCTGTGTGTTTGTGTGTGTGTTGTAATACTGATTTATTTTAGCATCATTTATAGCTCCATTGGGAACTGAACTAGCAACCTCTTGGCAGCTATTTCATTGTAATAGTCTTACATACACATAGACAGTCTATTGTGTAGGCCGATCTATCACAATGTACCTTATTTTATTTTAACCTGCTAACCTTAAGTAATTTGCATAGGGGATAGCTTGGACAGCCTAATACGTTCCTACCTCCTCCCTAAGATAAACAACCTGTTTTTATACTCCTGACCCACCTGTGGGCCTCGGCACTCAGATCAAAATAAAGTTTTATGGACCCTGGGTCCCAGGGTGTTAGCGTAGTACTTTTAAATTTGCCTTTGCAGATGAAAACGGCTAGTTTGTGTCATGCTGAGTAAGTCACAGTTGGAAAAGTGGGTTTCTGTCACTTGTAACATTTTCTGTTTTTACTGTCTTTTGCGTGTGTTGTGAAGTTAAAGAGTTAATTGAGCTTGAAAGCAGAAATTTGTACACCAGTGAAGAGAATCTCCCATGGTGAAGTGAGAAACATTCTCCCCTTTCTCAGTAGTTTTTGAGGTGCAGTTGAACAGCGGTCAAAACCCCAAAGTGCTCAGTAGCCAAAAGACCATGGTTATACTGGACTGCTCCCAGTTATATGTTAATGTCTGTGTGTAACGCTAACTTTACCAAACTCCCCAAAGGGGTAAACAGCCCTCCTACAGAGTATCACACACGCACGCACGCACGCACGCACGCACACACACACACACACAGTATAGTATTGTGCTTCCCAGACCCTGTGTGGTGCAATAATCTGAGGTCAGTCTCTTCTAATAGACTTGTAATAAAGTTTGTTTGGTGGGAGGGGGGGGGGCGGGGGGGGGGCTGGGCTGGGAGCTTGTGAGTGTGTATTTCTGTTCATGCAGGATTGACGCAGTCATCTTAGGATGGTCTGTGCATTTTTTTTTTAAGTAGTAGTCTTCCACTGTTTGTTTCTGAATTTGTGTTTTTTTTGCAAAACAGTTGTGAGCACTTTGCAGCACATAGTTTGTGCACAATATTGTGTTATTTACTTTTACCAATGAAAGCACTCATATCTCATGAATAAATAAAAGCAAGTGCAACAACATTGATTTAGATAATAAAGGCATAGTGATCTACAGATCTACACAGCTCATTTGAGTACTTGTGAGATCTGGCAAACAGTGCTACTTTTTGTTCTTCTTGTGTCTTTACAATATTTGTCTTAATTGACTTAACACGCAGCAAAGAGACATCAATACTGTAGTCTATTTCCACGATGTATCACTTCCGGGATTGCTCTGTTGCTGCCGGAAATTCCGCCAGATTTCTCTTTGTTTGGCCGGATGTCCTGTACCTTCCGCTTTCTTTGTGTTGGAATTTTATACTCCGGTAGATTTATGAGGACTGTGGTTGACTGCTCCTCAGATCTCTGCAGGGCAAATCAAGACAGCTAGCTGTCCAATCTGAGTTTTCTGTTGCACGACTAAAACTAAAGGCTATTTTGCAGCGGCTCCGTCCGGCGCTTAGCTTAGCACATGACGATTGTGATTGCTTTAAAAAAATGCCAATAAACCAGAGCACGTTTTTCGCCCATCCCGGAATGCTGTGGGGACTAGCCAGACCCTCCTTCGCAGCGCTGTGGAGAAAGGTCTGGCAAAGTGAGATTACCCATACAGTAAATTATAAAGGTAAGATCACAAAAAATCAATACAAAGCAGGAAGAAATAGTTTAACTTTGTTGGCTTGTATGACACACAACAAGCTTTTCAGCTCTCACAGGTCCCAGGGTTGCACACACACGCGTGCACGCACACACACACACACACACACACACACACACACACACACACACACACACACACACACACACACACACAAGCAGATATAAGTGAAAAGGGCTTATTCCATTATTCCATCTGTTCATTAAACATTTATTTACTTTGTTTAATGAATAGATGTCTATCTGTCAGTCACGCAGTGATTGAAGCTGTTGTGCTATCGACGCTTACTACTTTACACACTGATACACAGACTCCTACATACACATCAAAGTTCGTGTAAGGATAGCCTAAAAGTAACGGGAGTAGAGAAAAAGAGATCGAGAGAGACACAGCAACAGAGGGGAGGGAGAAAGGCAGCGAGAGGGAGGTGTGTTTAGAACATAGGTTAGTGTGCGTGTGTGTGAGTGAGGAGACCGATTGAGAGCAGTAAGCAGAGAGAGAGAGAGGCAGCTACAGAGTGAAGGAGTAGAAACAGAGGAAGGGAGGGAGTCTCATAACGAGAGAGAGAAGTATTGAAATGTGAACCTCTGATTAAGTTTGACATTTAAGATGACATATTTTGCATGCTGTTACCCTATTACAAATGAGTCCTACACTTTGAGAGTGTGAGTCTATACGTGTGTGATTTGCTCGATCTGTGGCAGGAAAGAATTGGTCCCCCGCTACACAACAGATGGTGTGTGTGTGTGTGGGTGTGTGTGTGCGTGTGCGTGTGTGTGTGTGTGTGTGCGTAAGACTTCTGGCATTGATTAGCGGTCTAGAAGGCAACTCAAAGCTTTTAGTCTTAAAATGCCAGGTGGACTCACAGTGATTTTATGTTGTCCTCCTCTCTCGCCCTCCTGTTTCTCTCTCTGGTCCCCCCTTCCTATCTCCAATTAGATTCCTGCCTCTGCAAAATCAATTCCAAGCTGTTACTTGTGCCCCCTTATCCCCTTTTTTCACCCATGCTCACATTCGGCGCTCAAACTGAGCACCGCACTTGTGGCCGATTCCTATTACTATCCCACCGCTTTAAATAGGCTCGGTTTCACGGCCTGATCTGTTTTGTCTGTCTGGGTACTTAAACGGTCACGTGCATGCTTTCATTAATATTTTCTTCAGCTGCTTCCATTCACTGACACGTAACCTAAAGCTACAAGCCATTTCAGCGTGACTGCCATTTTGTGCATCAGTGGCCTTCCTAGAGGTAATAATCTGTGACATTTTCATATAAATAAATGACTGCTGAGTGATACAACACAGCCATGAAAGCTTTAACATTTGCAACAATAACAACAACAACAGCTGGTGTCTGCCAGGTCCCTCCAGGGAAAATCCTTTTTACGGACAGGAAGTGATGTGTTTCAGTTTTCTGCAAGCAGGGTTATTTATTTGGAGGAAAGAAACAATATTTAAGCATGGTCAGCAAGCCATGGCTGAAAATACCCAAAATGTGCATACATATATCATATATTTTGTTAATGAAAAAAATCTAAATTTTTTTATTGTGCAAAATTATTGGGCACATTGACTTTAGAGCGGAAACAATTAGTTAGTGAATCAAATCGAGGAAATTAATCAGCACCTATTATATATATATATATATATATATATATAATATATATATATATATATATATATATATATAATATATATATATATATATATATAATGATTACCCATTAATCATTTCAGCATTTTTCAAGCAGCAATGCAAACATACAAATATTTGGTGGTTCCAGCTTCTACAATATGAGAATTTGATGCCTTTCCCTGTCTTACATTTTAGTAAGCAGAATATCTTTGGACTTTTGTCAAACCAAACAAGCAATTTAAAGTCATAGACTTCGGTTTGACAAAACTGTGATGGACATTTTCTCATTTTGGTCTTTTTGTTTCAGTAAATAATTGAACATTTAAATCATTGTTAGTTGCAGCCCTTAATGACTGGTGATGACCAGTGAATGACTGATGGTTAATAAGTAATTTCTTTCATATTAACTCCGTCTAGCATACTGTACCAAATCTGAAAGTGATCAGAAGTCTTCAAAATCATCAGACGCTGAAACACATGTTGCATACAGTACATGTCGCTGAAAATGCAGTACGAACGGTCATCTTACAGGTCATATAAATATTAAAGATATATTTTGCTGATTTAAATCTAGCACAGTCAGTTTGTTCTCACATTAATCCAGCTAATTAAAGTATTTTGTACTTGTAGAGAGTCCATTTAATGTATTCAGTGTGCCTTTTGTCACAGCTCGCCCCCACATGTCCACACATACTCACTCACTGTCAATGGTTTTCTTTCTATAAGGTTTTCCATCACGTTAAAAAGGAATTCAGAACACGACATCTGCGAAAGAATTGTTTTACTATTATATTAGTCAACATAAACCAATGCTCAGTGGGGGTTGCAGAACCAGCCATTATCCTGCATGTTGTTCAGGGGCTACCAGCTGGAAGGCTGACCTGATGCACAACTCCATCCTAAAGTTTCGGACAAATTAGACCCAAAATGTGCTAGAATCTGTTGAAAATATTTGAATAATAGGATCATTTTTTCTTGCTCTGCAGTAACTTTGAAGAATGGGAAAAGGCTTATGAAATGCCCCTCTCCAGTAGCACACGTGTGGCTAATAAATACCGTGCTGTTTCTGTTGGCAGAAGTAAAACTAACTTTGGAGATTAGGGCAAGTTTTAAAGTGAATGTTACAATAGTCATCCACTTATTGGGTTTGCTTATTAGTATGTGGAGCTCATCTACTCTTTGCCTCCTGCCTTTTTCTCTTCTTCTGCACTCCCTCCCTTTGCTCTTTTTTCAGTTTATCCGTTTCCCCAGATGACCTCTCTTATTCTTTTTTTAAATTAAGGAAATATATTCTCCCCTCCACACTCCTGTCCTCCTTCCCTCCTTCCATTTACCATCTTTCTTTTTTATTTTATTAATGAATTCCTTACTTTCTTACTCCCTTCTCTCTTCCTTCCTCTCTTAACCATCCTCCTCCTTAGTGTATCTGTCTATTTATTTATTTATCTATTTGTCATCACTTCTATCTATCGTTTCAACAATGAATCAAAGGAAGAGAGATGGCAGCACAAGAAAAAAGTAAGGACAGATGAAATGTAGGAACAAAGACTGGGGACAATAATATGAAGAGACAGAATGACGCAGGCTGAGAAACAGAAAGAAAAGCTTGAGAGAGATCTCTCTGTGTAACAAGACCTTGCCTTTAGCATTATTTCTTCATATGCTGCACATTAATCCTTTGTTTATGAAAGATGGAGATGCCAACTACAGCTGTCCCACGGGGAGGGGAAGAACAGAGCTATCTGAAGGCAGCAGAACGAATACGTGACTGTGTTAGGATTCGGTATCAAACCCATCCATTACAGTGACTTCATAATATGCATTTAGAGAATGAGCTTGGAGTCACTGGATGATGACGGTTTAGATGTACTGGTAATCTATTTTTTCCATTAGAGACTTAACTTTGTTCTCCAACTGAAAAAGACTTGATTTCTCGAGTTATATTATTTTTTAGTGGTGTTCTGTGTCAATTCTGTACTCATCTTGTGGTTGTGTAAATGTTACATGAAATGCAAAAACCCTTTTTCATGCATGACAAACAATGGTAGTGGTTAAACATCCATTGTGCTGAAATGATTACTCGATTGCTGGAGAATTAATGCCTACCATTTTTAAAATCCGCTAATTGTTTTAAGTAGTGTACGATACTGTGCTCATCTACTCATATTCATAATGCATCACTGCATATTACACTAGTTTGCATTACACTTTAATGTGACGTTAATGTTAACTTAGCTAACAGCTAGCTAAAACGCTGCCTTAAGTGTGGCTGTATTTCACTCGAAAATATTCCAACACCGAGAGACGTGCAACATTCTGAATCTAAACACAGCCCGGTAGCCTTCGCTTTTTCATGGAGACTGCCGGAGTCAGAGATGCTGGAGAAACAAAAGAACTGGAAAATCCTCCTGCTTTCCTTCAAGACCTGACGTTTTAAGATATTTATCAAGCCCTAACATCAAACATTTGCTGGTTACAGCTTCTCAAATTTGAGTTTTTGTTGTTCTCATGTGAGTTTTTGGTCAGACAAAACAAGCAATTTTAAGACGTCATCTCAGGCTCATGGCAATTGTGATTTCACTACTTTCTGATATTTTATGGACTCAATGATGTATGGATGAACGACATATATTATTTGATAATGAAAATATTTGTTTCTTGCAGCCCCCACACAGCTGATAGTCCTTTTGGTTTTAATAGTACCAAGCTGAAAGCAACATGAGTGACATCAAAGCTTGTTGCCGGGATGATTTACAGAGAAACTGTGATAAAATTCACCAAGCTGCATTAAAAAAATGAACTTACATATGACTCAATCAAAATTCTCCAAAATAGTTCCCCATACCTTGGCCAGGTATGTGACATATACTACAAAAACATCCCACACCCCTCTTGGTACTTCCTTCAACGGATGTCTTGGAGTGATTATTGGCAATTCCAGATAAAACCCTCACTTGCATTGGGGCTAATTGTAGTTGATGGAAATGATTAACTGTCACATTTATCCTCTCTGTGGTATTGGGGCCATTGTGGTGTGTGAGGGGCTAATTGTAGCTAGTAGCAGTAGTTGTTATGCGGTATGTGTTGTGGTGGGTTGTACCTAATTGTAGTTGATAGTAATGGTTCCAGTCTGTGTATACAGCCTGAAGCATACAAAGGCTGTACTGCGACACACACACACACACACACACACACACACACACACACACACACACACACACACACACACACACACACACACACACACACACAGTAAACAGACACATATGGTACAGCCTCTTAACACACACCTCTTCTTCTTGCCGACATCTTGGAGCATGACGTATGCAAATGAACATGTGAGGCCAATGTAAGTAAATAATAGATGGACAATATCTCTCTTACAAATTCCTGTTTAGTTCACCAAAACCATGCATAATTTTCTTATTATCGCTTTGATGAACTTGATCTTCTAACTTCTTCTTACTGAAATCATATGGGGCAGATGGAAACACAGTTAGGTCAGTCAGTGCTTCTTAGGTCGGGATTTCAGCTTCATTGCTTTACCACAACGATCTGTAGTTTTCCACTGTGTGTGAGTGAATGATGAATTCTGACTGGGTGTGGTGAACATCAGATGAGATTTTCCTCTGCTCCCTACACACACACATACACACACACACACACACACACACACACACACACACACACACACACACACACACACACACACACACACACACACACACACACACACTGAGTGCCAGGGCTGGTCTAGGCGTGGGCCCTTTCAGACATAAATTGCTTTATTTTAATAGTTGTATGGTAGAGAAAGAGGGAAAAAAGGTACAATACTAGAAAGGCCATAGAAAGAAAATTGGATTGAACAAAGAAAGCAGCCCTCTCTCTGTCATTTATCTTCTCTTCTTTTGTGTTTGTGTGTGTTTTCCCTTTTCTTCCTAATCCGCTAGATTACATTGCAGCGTTGTTAAAATATGTATATGTCCTTTTTAATATGTTTATGTTCATCTCCATGTGTTTGTTTGTGGTTGTGTGATTATGTTTTTAACTACATTCCCTTGTACTTGTCTTTCTTTAGAAGTGTGTTTCTGTGTTCCTCTCATGCTTTAACTGTTTGCAGTTTACTATCAGTAAATAACGTTTATCTCTCACACTAACAGAGTTAGTCACAGGGTCGCACGCATGCTTTCTCACTTCCACACCCACACACACACACACACACACACACACACACACACACACACACACACACACACACACACACACACACACACACACACACACACACACAGTGTCTTCCCCCCTCATATTGCATTGATCTAAAAATGATCAGTTGTTGGCGTCTATCAGGCGTCTGTTGGGTTTGACTGTGTTTATTACCGAGCACACACACACACACACACACACACACACACACACACACACGGGTCCATGGGTTGACTGTGTTTACGACTGAATATGAACTGAACGACCACAAATAAACACGCGCACACACATGCTCGGAAAACACTCAAGCAGTATCTCTCTGTCATGACTGTAGTGAACAGAACGACCACAATTGTTCTCTTTTCAAACAACAGAAACATTATGGTTTAACATAAAACACATGGTTGGTTATTTGATGGCATTGTATAGTGATTATAAGGAAGGGAGGGATGGGATAGTGGGAAGAGGGGGACAACAGAGGAAGGGAGAGGGCAGGAACAGAGAGAAAAAATGTAATGATGGAATTACTTAAATTATTGTAGAAATTATTATTGCATGTGAGAGAGGGCAATAGAGAATAGAAAAATGGCTGAAATACAAGGTAAATGGCTTTTTTTGCTTGATAGAGAGTAAGATGGGATTTGAAATTAGAAAGAAAAGCAGACAAAAAGAGAATAAAGAAGAGGAAGGAAACTGAAGGCCAGGAGGTGACACAGATATAGCAAGAGAGACAGTGAGAGATGAGAAAAAGAGAATTGGGGAGCCAGAAAATGAATGAAAGGCACGCAGAAAGAGATGCAAGAAAGAAAGAGAAATTTGGAGTGCTGGAGGGGATGAATTGCAGTCTGCCACCTCCCTCATCCATCTTTCTGATATGGTGTGTGGTTTGATGTGGTTGTCTGTTGGCCATTCTCCCCGTCTCTCTCTCTTCTCTCTGTCTCCCCCATTTCTGCCTCACCCTCTCTCTACCACCCCTCCCTCTCAGTCTCTATGATATGGTTTGGGTTTTGATGTGGTTATGCGTTGAAGATTCTCACGGATGGTTTCCATAACGATAAAAAGATTCACTCCCTGGTTTAAGAAGGAAAACCAGGCAAAAAGTGGCACTTAAGGATGCAACAAACATCCTAACACACACCCCTGAAAAATCTCTCCCAGCTGAGATGTTTCTGATTTGCTGGGGCTGTTTTTCTTTGACGAGGTTTGTGGTTGAGGATCGTCACAGATTTCAGCGTTCAAAGAAGTTTGTAAATTGAATCAAAGCCATTCTGTACACATACATCATTGTCAGAAAATTGTATTTGTGTGCGTGCAATCCACAGTACAATGTTTTTTTGTTTGTTTATTGAGTCCTGCAGACACCTTGTATCTCTTAGTGTATTGATTTCAAGGGATTATCAAAATCTGCTTGATATTTTATTCCCTCAGTTCTTTCATGTATGCATAAACAATACAGTCTTCATGCTTTAGTTAAAAAAAGAAGAAATAAAGAAATAACTTTTTCGGTCTCTCTCCCTGTCTCTTTTCATTTTTCAGAGATGGTGAGGAAGAAGAATCCCCCTATCCGGAGTGTGGGAGGTGAGGAGGAGGAGGAAGAAGAGGGGAGGAAGCCGGCAGGAGAAGAGGAAGAGGAGGGAGAGGAGGAGGGGAGAGTGGGAGCAGAGGCCGAACGAATAAACCGACCATCTGAACCCGAATCCTCCGACCGGATCAGAGGAGATGAGGAGCCGGAGGAGGAGGAGGAGGAGGAGGAGGAGGGAGAAAGCGAGTGTGTGTCCTCATCTGTCTCTCCCTCATCAGTTGGTGAGCGCTACAGCAATGAGGGGAGAGGGGGGAGGAGAGCAGGAGGGGGGAGAGCCAAACAAGGAGAAGCGGCGTTGACAGACAGACCCGAGAGCCAGTCGGAACCTGAGGATGGGGAGAAGGGGGCAGGGGAAGGAGAGAGGAGCGAAAGAGACAGAGGGAAGGCCGATTATCTCTCCTCCTCTGCTCCCCTCCTCCCCCCCAGACAGGAAGGAGGGGAGGAGTCCACAACTGACACCCCTCCACTTTCCTCGAGCCCCTCTCCTAAACTCCAGGACTTCAAGTGCAACGTATGCGGTTACGGTTACTATGGCAACGATCCCGCTGACCTGGTGAAGCACTTTAGGAAGTATCACCTGGGTCTGCACAACCGCACACGGCAGGATGCTGCCCTCGACACACACATCCTGGCACTCCACAACATGGCTCCCCAACACACTCCTCTAGGTAACTCCAGCTCCCTGCTCCATGTGTTTGACTGGTGTTGATGCTTATTGTATAAAGCAGCTTTAAATGGAAAATAACATGGACTTATTAACATACAAAATTATGAACTCCTGTTTCATTACATAGTAAAGGCACTATACGATTTTGATTTTGTAAAGTTTGTTTTTCAGTATGCTTCTAGGTGCACCAGTTTCTTGCAACAATGACTTGTTGATTATTTGTCTAAAAGGTTTCCTTCTTCTCAGAAGTCAGACATGTCCTTAGATTTGTGTGCCTCTGGCAGTCAGACCTCCTCTTTGTTAATCTCTTTCTACAAGTCTGACCCCTCTTTTTGCTTCTGCTCCCAGATATACAAGCAGGACAGGGGCAGAGGAACCAAGCCAAAGAGTTGGGGAAAACAAGACCAGATATGCACATTCAACAGCACAGGACAGTGATGATGAATGGCACATATGACGTACAGGTAAGCATGTGCCACAGTTAAGAAATAGAGATGAGTCGATTTTACATACTGTACGTGATGATGCCTAACTTCTTTTCACAAAGCAATGCATTTCATTCACATGCTAAAAATGCATATGTACTTGTAGAAATAGACCACAAAACCTGTGTAAACAAAGAAGCGGTAATAATGCCACCTCCACAATGAGTAACAAGTAAAAACAAAGTTAAAAAAAGAACAGAAAACTCACACAAAAACATAGAAGCAATGAATAAACTAAAGCCGCACAGTGCCTCTTGTGGTGTGACAACATTGAATTAATTGGATGGAAGGTAAAGCAGCCAATGAGTGGAGCGACGGCTTATAATAAAAAGCCTGCAGTGTTTGAGCCAATGCCCCTTTACTTACAGTGGCTGCAAACAGCTTCTGTAGTCATTGGAGTGGACGGTCGAGGGAAGCCAAAAGGACATTAAAAAAAATGGACAGTACTTATACAATTTAATTATTAAATATTTTTCATATTTGGGGACACTAACATTAACTGGATAGAAGTAATGTTTGTGAACAAAGAAAGCAGTGCAGATTGCTTTGTTGTAAACTTTGTTTTTGAATAAAAACGTGCATAAAAACACATAGGTTGCAGTATTCACATTGCAACATGAAGCATCCTGACACACTGATTCAGTTAACAATTCACTATAAGCATCCCTTGTTGTCATAAATCTGCATTTCGAGGCCCATAACTGAACCGAGTAATTTATTGGGGCGAACAATCTGCAACTGATTTGTAACATAGGGTGTGTGTGATTTGGACAGTGAGGCATTGTGGTGCACATAATACATTTTATAGACTGGCATATGGATAGACAGACACAGAAAGGGAGAAAAATAGGGCAGCTGGCAAACAGGCCACACATGTGTACATGCGTGCTAGAGCACACGCACACACAGAGACAGGAACACAGTCTGCTTCACAAATAACTTATAGGCACTGTATGCATAATAATAATAATAATAATAATAATAATAATAATAATAATAATGTACTTTTATTTGTCCCCTTGGGAAAGCATTTTTTTTAATTCTGTTGTTATTTTTCTTGATTTACACACACACACACACACACACACACACATGCATCAAGTTTGAATAGATGTCAGAATGATGGGTCACCGCAGCACAGCGCCCCGAGCAGTTAGGCGTTCAGTGCCTTTCTCAATGGCACTTTGGCAGTGCCCAGGAGGGCACACTCCATACCGGCTCTGTCCAGGACTTAAATGTGCTACCCTCCGGTTTCACCCCAGTATTTTTAATAATGGATAATAAATGCATATCCTGCCCGAATCCCTCATATTCAGTTCTCAATTTGTAAAAGAAATGTAAGAAGGTGGGAGCTACTTTTAACCTTCAGGTGCAATTCATAATTTCTTCAAGATAAATGTTGTTCATATACTTAAAGGTGATTTTACCTTGTAATTATACTCCATCAACACACATTATAAAGTCAGACGTAATTTGCCCCTGCAGCCTGGGTATCAACTGAGCAGACAATCAGTTTGAGGATAAAACATGTTTTCAATAATTTAGTTATATTTAAGGGGTACTAATCAGTGAAATTAACAGCTGTAGACTTTGGTTAGAATGAAAACCTGCAAAGTCTCTGCTTAACATTGTACACAGTTAACTGTCCCTGTTGTAGTAGACATTAAAGCCTGAGACACAAGTATTAACATGTCAGCTATATTTGCTATGAAACTGGCATTATAAAGAATGCTCCTTATTCAAACTCTTGCAGATCTTCTTAAGCTACTTTATAAAAAAGGATATACTCACTGTAGCTTTGATCTTTGAAATCCACATTCAGAAGCAAATCCCTTTTTTAAACACAAACATTTAATGACAGTATTTAACATCAGATTTTTTGTAAGGCAGCAGAATGGGCAGTTTTTTTTAGTTTGAAATTAACTTTCATTTGCTAAAATAGTGAGAACTGGAAGTGTCTGGCAGACAAACTTCAAACAGATAATCACTTGTAAATCAGATGGTCATGAGGAGACATTGAGATGTCATTGAGTTGCTCTAATGTAGCAGGGAAATTAATTGTAGACTTAGTGGACACTTTTTTGTCCCTCATCAAATTTAATCAATCTGTAATAGTTAAAGAGTTGATATTTCAAGTTTTATGACAACTGCAATATGTTCTGTTCATGTCTTGCAGCCAAAAGATCAAGCCATTTATTCCATATTGCTTCATGGTTTTTCGTAGTTTGAGAGGTTATTACATCCCTTAAAAGTCCCATTTCTCAACAGCTAATATATGCCAATCAACAAATAATTTCCCAAATAACTGCAAATTGACCATAAATACTGAGGTGAAGTGTGCACATTAATTTCAAGTTTCTAAATTAGGTCTGTTAAGAGCCTCAACTTAATACATGAAAACAGTTTACATTTTCATATTTCATACTGTAGGTATATGTTCAATACTTACCAAGAGTTGTAGGTTCTCTTAAAAATGAATTTCGTATGCATAGACATTAAGAATTTTAATTGACTTAATTGGCTTTTTGTACTTTTGGACTACTCTAGTTTTCGGGTCAATGATTAAGACTTTGAGTGTGCGTGAACAGTAGGGTTTTGTCTGAAAGGTTTAAACAAAATGCAAAATGATCTAATAAACGTGTGTGTGTGTGTGTGTGTGTGTGTGTGTGTGTGTGTGTGTGTGTGTGCGAATAGTCAAGGAGTTTCATTTCGCTTAAACCAGGAGTCTGTAATGGCCGTAAGTCACGTAATGGACACAGAAACACACATACACACAGTAGTCAAGCGCACACACACACGCACTCACACACACACACACACACACACACACACGCACACACACACACAGACAGAGTCAGAAATAGAAAATCCAGTGGGCTTAAGTCGTCATTATGAAGAAAAAGTGAAAGTATAAGAAAAAAAAACGAATGAAAGGGGTCTCTATTCTCTCCATTCCTTGCTCGCCTTTTCTCTCTCCCGCCCACGTTTGGAAAATTCCATGTTGTCATTTGCTAAGGCGAGATGCCCTGTCAACCAATGACATTGTAGGAAAAGAGAATCTGGGAGGAGAGAGATAGGGGAGAGAAGGAAAGAGTGAGAGAGATGGAGGAGGGAAGTGGAGAAGGGAGTGGAAGAGACAGAGAGAAAGGCTTTGAAACCACTAGTTATAATCGGCTGTTAGGCAGTGTAATGAAACAGTTCTCCATTTGTCTCTCTCATCATTTGTCTTTGTCTTTCCTTCACCTTCTCCTCAGCTCTGCTTTTTTTCTTTGCTCACTCTTTCTTACTGTAATTCTCTTTTTTCTCTCTCACTTCTCAATTTGCTTTTCATCCATCTCTCACCTCTTTCTATTCCCCGAGTATTGCACTTTTCCCTCAACGTGTCCCAATTGTCCTCTGCCTCTTTTCTCTCTCTCTTTGCCTCTCCCTCTCATGTTCCCCTTTGTGTCTTTCTGTCCATTCTGCTTGCTGTAATGACTTGATGTCTGGCTCTTCTCTAATTGCCTGGGCAGGGTCTTTGGGACGTGATGATTGCATGATTGCTTTTGTGAGATCACAGACACTAATAATTCTCATTTAGCCTTCTGAATTTATTCTAAAATGTACCATCTCACATTTGTAGTTTTTTTCTTTTTATATTACTTGTCTTGCTCTTTTTGTAGAATGTATAAATGTTTTGTCTTCATCTTACCACTAAAAAAGACAGTGAGAGGTTTAATGACCACGTTTTCATTGCAAAAAAGGAAACAAATCAATTTTCACAGTGTTATTCTCCAAAAAGTACAAAATGATGACCTGGATGACAAGAATTAATTAATACATTTATTTTGGGAATACATTCATGTTTTAGAGTTGAAAATACAACAAAATGTATACAATATTTTGATAATTATGACTGAAATCAAAATGCATGCTTATCAACATTTGCACAGTAAAAATCAAGTTAAATGCCCTTATATGAAAAATTATAAAACCATACATCTTTGCTCACCAGTTGCATACCATTTTTGCCAAACTTCCATTACAAGACAGTCAGCATGAAACCACAGATCCGTAAAGAGACAAATGCATATTGTACAGTAGTAAGTCTAATGTCAGTGTAAGACTTTCCAGGTTGTCTGCTCACCAGTAGAGCCAGCAGCATACTGTAATCTCCTGCAGTCAAGGGAGTAACCTAATAAAAAACAGACGAGTGTCAGGTTGCTTGCTCTGTAAAGCAAAATCTTGGCCTAATACGGATACTACAGTAGAGTCTGATGTTATTGGTCAGTTAGTTAGAGTTTGAGCAGCCTTGTAATTGTCTACAGTTACATATAATGATTGGTATTGATGATTGAAAATGATTGATTGGTGGCTGGGTTAGCTCAGTTCAGTCCCTCCAGGATTTCACAGCCTTTTTTTGAGATTGTTGCGGCCCAAAATGCCTGATTTTGTGGGAGCTTTTGTAAAAAAAATTGCGATAAAAGCAATGTCTTTTGTGTTTTTGTTGCAATGAAGTTGCGGGAGACAGTGACAGTTGCAAAAAAAAGTTGCGATTTTTTTTTTTTTTTTGTATAGTTCTTCAAAAATAAAAATAAAACTTATTTCGGGGAGGATAAAACTACTCTGGGCTATGTTTTCCTAGTAACCTTACCAAAGAGGCTCAGGATGCTGCAAATGTTGGTATAATATGAAAATGGCTGGTGGATTTGAGATAAAAAATAATAATTTATTGAATGAATCAAATCTGAACATATGTGTCAGTAGCTTGTTGATCTTTACATTGTTAGTTCATTTCCTATCCTGGCCTGGGCCAAATTTACGGAAATGTTGCGGTGATTGGTCAAAATTACGAGTCGCAACAAATTCACGGTGATTGGTTGATTTTGCGTGAATTGTTGCGATTGCGAAATCCGGGAGGGACTCAGTTGGTAGAGCAGGCGCACATATATAGAGGTTTACTCCTCGACGCAGTGGCTACGGGTTCGACTCCGACCTGCGGCCCTTTGCTGCATGTCTTTCCCCTTCTCTCTCCCCTCCTCATGTCTTTAGCTGTCCTGTGGAATTAAAAGCCTAAAATGCCCCCAAAAAATAATCTTTAAAAAGAAAATGATGTCATCTTTCAAGTTTAAATCATATGTGTGACTGTATGATACACAGAGATTGATTTTTAATCCTGATTTAACAAAATCTTTTTCGTCTTCTACGTCTTCTCCCCTCTCTTTTCTGCTTGACAACAGGTGATGCTGGGTGGCACGCTAATTGGGATTGGCCGGAAGACCTCTGATTGCCAGGGGAATACGAAGTACTTTCGCTGCAAATTCTGCAACTTCACCTACATGGGCAGTAACTCCCTAGAACTTGAACAACACTTTGTGTCCTCGCATCCAAATAAAGTCAAAACTCCACCATCCACACCCCTGCTGGCCACCAATAACCTAGCAACGCACGACAACCAGGGGAAGGGGAGGAGTCAAATCCTAGACGGGGCTGAGCGAGTCGCAGTGAGAGCGGAAGACGATTCCTTGGTCGGGTACTCCATCCCAGTCAGGGCGTGTTCAGATTCGTCAAGCTGGACAGGGGAGCCGGGTCGAGATGCTGTGCAGACATATTATTGGTGTAAATTCTGTAGCTGGAGTTGTGAGTGGTCAGGGGGCTCGGCGAAGCTTTTAGAGCACTATGAACAAAGACATAGAATGAGCACGGGAGGTACTATGAGCCCCAGCAACTCTAATCCTGGGGGGATGGACAGAGAGAGGGAGAGAGGAGGGGGAAGAGAAGGAGAAGAACGAGCCCACATGACATCCAAAAGCCGCAAAGATCTATCATCCAACCCATCCAGCACCAGCCAAGGTAATGAAATGGGAAGTATGGTTAAATGGGGTTGTGAATTGCTTCATGTGTTTTCAGTTGAAGGTGGCTACTTTTATGAAGCACCAGAGTGTCATAGCATTAAATAACAGTATAAAATGTCTACTTCTTCTAGTACTATGATGCTCTTCCTAGACACTCTGACACCGGTCACTTTTACTTTTTTGCTGTTAAAATTACTACAAAACTGCTTGACCCCTTGCTTTTTTATCGTTTATAGTGCTTTAAACTACTTGACCCTCGTTTGTTGAATTTCTGACATGCTTTTGTTGTTCTTCTCCAAGACCCAAACTGTTTTATTTAACAGACCTTTCCTCTGTTTTCTGCTCCCAGGAGACCCAAACAGCAGTGATTCAGAAGCAGTCGTGACCAGTTATAACTGTCAGTTGTGCGATTTCCGGTACTCAATGGCCCATAGTGCAGATGTGATCGTAGTAGCACCGTTACTACTGCACTACCAGCACAACCACTCCATCCACCGATGCTGCATTCAGCACTGCATGTATTGTCCACAGGGGCTCTGTCAGCCACATAAACACCTGGGGGAGGTGAGATGAATAAAATATTGAAATGTTTATTTGCTTGGTGCACTGGTGTTTTGTGAGCTGTTTTGTAATCACAAGAAAATAAAATGTAATATATGAGCAAGTGTAAAGTTAATTGTTCCATTTTCCGGCCTAGTTAAAAATTCCCTTGGTTCCCCCTAATCCACCCACGCACAGTCCCCACCTTCCTTTGTGCCAGCTGCCAAACAGTGCCGTTGCAGCTGTTAAAAATGCAAAAAGGATGGTTTACAGCCCAAAATTGGGGGTTGCATCATTCAGTTAATGATATACATTTACACTGGTAACAGGTGATATCACCTGCATAGACAAAAACACAATCATATCACAACAGAAGAAAACTCCTCTAAGCCTAAATTCACCTCATAATGCACAGTTTTGACAGTAATAACGAAAGCATGCAAAGATCCATGCTGCTCCTCACCAAACTTTGTCTGATTCTTCTCAATAGGTGTCTCACCCCTTTGCTTGTCGGAGGCCCACCTGCCCTAAATGCTGTTCCAAGTTTCCTCCGTCCACCAAGCAGCAG
This sequence comes from Sander vitreus, assembly GCF_031162955.1. Classification (NCBI taxonomy): domain Eukaryota; kingdom Metazoa; phylum Chordata; class Actinopteri; order Perciformes; family Percidae; genus Sander; species Sander vitreus. The sequence goes on from NC_135868.1 coordinate 13,181,412, forward strand.
GACACCATCGGATCGAAACCTGCTACCGCCACCTCACCTAGCATGACCCCTCCTAATCCTAGAAGGGACCCCGGGGTGATTTCGGGATCAACTTTTCGCCCCTATGACCTTGCCCATCCTGTTGTCACACAAGGTATTCAAAGGCATCCCTCATCTGGCATATTTTGTCAGAATATTGTCAATATGTTCAACATTTTCACCCTTTGTTTCTTGCTCATGATTTCACCCTGTTTTTCTGATCCCAGGCGTCACCCACTTGTGTGACCAGTGTGCGTTTGCTACCACCGACATTGACGTGTTGCTCCAGCACTACGAAAGCTGCCACACCCTGATTAACCTAAAGGGGGCAGCGCCACATGTCAAGGCCGAGGAAGAGGTTGGGGGAGACAAGGAAGGGGGGAGAGGAGGTGGAGGAGAGAGGGAGTACTCTTGTACAAAGTGTCACTTCATCACGGAAGTGGAAGAAGAGATTTTTAGACACTACAGGTAAGAGCGAGATGGAATCAGAGAACATTGATTAAGTACTATTAATGATTATTATTAAATGTTATATATTATTCCACGTAATAGTGTTTTTTTCCACAGGGTTGATTCTTAGACATGAAAGGGTATTAAAAAGCTGTAAAGATACATAGGAAGTCTACATAGGTACAATGTAAACAAAATATTAATAGGAATATGTTTGTGTGTTTTTAGAAGACTAACAGTGGCCCATTGAGTTTGCCACCTTTTCTAAAACTAGTGATTCTGTGTCATTCGTTGATGTATTCACTGAGTGACTAAATGTGGCACGTGATTGCGTCTTATTCAAAGAGTCAATATTCCAGTTAGATTCTATGACTAAATGTTCTAGTAACTGGATGACTGTGAGTATAGTTAGTCAGGAAGATGATAAAGTAGTGATTGTGCTGGGATCCTGTAATTCTCTTTTTCTTTTCAGCCAGTTAGCCATGACATGTTGACTGTCTGAGTACACTAATTTCCAGCAGCAACCCATTTATAAAACCATTTAGATCATTTAGACAGGTAGGTAGGTAGATGCACATTATTTGGCCAACACCTGGAAGCAACTCTCACAGCTTTGTCGTCTGTCGGTATCACATACCTGAGTATCACCATACTGTGATAAACTGGACTTAAAGAGACGGCACTTGTAAGTTAAGACACATTGAGATTATTTCCCTTTTCCGGATACATATAAACCCAGTTTCTGTCTGCAGTTTTTCGGTCTCTGGAGCTCATCACTCATTTTGTCCATTTTGCCCATTTCAGTCTGTGATTTATGACATTGCCTGTTGTTAGGGCGATAATCGTGTACGTATCAGATACTGGCAGTATGAAACTGATCGGGAGATGAAAGTGTGCTCTTGCACTACAAAGTCAGCACCATGTCCCCTTACCTGCTGAGTTATCAATGACTTATTATAATCTTGGAATCAACTCTGAGATATGAAACTGTGAGAATCTGGTTTTGCTCCTTTGGAAAGTGGCCTTTCCATCACTACCTTTTTACTTCTTTTTACTACTCTGCTTTAAGTACACTCCTATATGTTGTCATATTTTGAAACTACTACAAGTACAAGGCCTATAAAAGAGTTGAATCGATGCAGAACCAGAGATATATTTTTTCTATAGAGTTTACAAAACCTGCTGCCTACATTACGCACAATGCAACTTGCCCGGCTACATTTCAGTCAGAGATTAGGGTGTGTTATACTAGTAGCGATAAATGTAGCCTTGGGCCACAAGCCTCACACAGGGATGAGGAGTGGGCTACAGAGGCCAGATTATTTTTTGTTTTCAAATTTATAGTTTTCAGTTGGAGCCACAGAAGGCTTTTTACAACTTGTTTCACGTTTGCAGTATTACTCCTATTACTGTAAACAGACTTTGATTCGTAAGATCTGTGGATATATATATTTATGACTTGTCCTACTAGTATTGTTACTGACTATCCTTCCTGGAGCAGCTTTCTCCAAAGAGGATCAGCCTGTCAATATATAACCAAAGACTTACAGATTGGTTGTAAGTTCAACAAATCAATGATAGATTTATTTCAGGGTGATAGCAGAGAGGAGGAGGAGGAGGAGGAGGAGGAGGAGAAGAAGAAGAAGAAGAAGAAGAAGAAGAAGAAGAAGAAGAAGAAGGGATGGAGTGACAGACAGAAAGGACAGTAAAAAGTAAAAAAGAAGACTGTAGAGGCAAGGAGAATAAAAGACAAAGAAACAGAGGGAGAAAGTGAGAGAAAGACAGAGAGAAGAGGGGGTGAGGGTGACTGAGCGAGAGGGAGAATGAGAGAGTGTGGAGGGGATTTAACAGTCCACTCACGTCCTTAACTAAATCTAATCCCTCCATCTCAAATCAAATAAAACTGAAGTAAAGCCAGACATTTGTACACCACCACTAAAATCAACCGTTCAATGTTGATGAAGGATTACAATAGCAACTTTTACAAAACAAAATTCAGGATTATGTTATAGAACAGAGCGCAGTGGTGTTGGTGGGGGGGGGGTTGCTACAGCAACAGGGAGGCAAACTGACAGTTCCCATGGTTACCACCTGTCAGTCAGTTCCTTCATCCTACTTTGCAGCCCACAATGCCAGCTGAAACAAACTAATCAATCTCCTCTACAACTTCTATACCAAAACACTCTCACTGAGATTCTGACATTTGTAAGGCACAGGCACACACCGGCAAGAACTTACTAACATGTATGCCTTTGTTGTGATAGCTGAGAACATGCATTATATAATATGTGAAAAGTTCTTGGGCTTCAAAGTAACATGCAAAATGTGTGGTTTCATACACAAATATAACATGTTATTATACTTTCTAAATATATAAAGCTTGTTCTCAAACATTTGGTATTGCAGAAATACTGCCATGCTCTGATTGCAATTTTTGGCACTTGGTTTGTGTGTGTGTGTGTGTGTGTGTGTGTGTGTGTGTGTGTGTGTGTGTGTGTGTGTGTGTGTGTGTGTGTGTGTGTGTGTGTGTGTGTGTGTGTGTGTGTGTGGACTTGCTATGTGCAGGTGTGTATTGACCTCACAGGATGTAGGGATTGTGACCCTAAACATAGATTTGTTATTTGAAAGACTTTGTTGATATAGATCTGTTAGACTCTCAATGTAAGGTAGCACAAATGTGTGATCCGCAGGCTCTTTGCTCACATATCAAATGCATTTAGGTTGGCTGTCTTGGGACCAGTCACAGATTAAAAGTCTCTTATACCTATGAGGGAAGCAAACCAAATGTGAAGCTGCTTTTTTATGTATTTAACTATATTAAGTTAAATGTGTGCTTCCATAGACCACATAGTCCACTGCTGCAAAAGAAAAACTTTGAGAGAGAGTTTTGTACCAGACATAGACATTATCATTACATTACAAATTCTTGACTTCACATGTTGCTAGGAGAGACTTTTTGCTTTGCCCTGTTCATTGTTACACATATCTTATCTAGGGGATATAACCTAACTTTCTTGGACAATTCTTCTCTTGTGGATTATTTACTTTATCAACAGATCTTTTAAAATGCTTTCTCCACATTGCTTTACAAATAAATACCTCCAAGGGCAAACCAATGAAGTCCTCATACTTTTGTGATGCCAGCTTACTATTCTCAAAGAAATAACTTAACTTTAATACTAAATGTAATGTCCCCTTTCTTGTCATAGGAAACATATAATTCACTGTATGTGAGACAGATGTAGCTGTTGACAGTGTTCAGGGTAAACATAGATTGGATCAGTACATGTGTAGAATGAATGATATAAACATTTATCGTGTGTGTGTGTGTGCGTGTGTATGTGCGTGTGGTGATGACAAACAGAGAGGCTACTGTGTCTGTTCAGCATCTGGAGACCTTTAAGTCCACTCGGTACAAGGTGTACTTTACTCACACACACATTTTCACAAATTTCTACAAATACCTAGACTACTTTGATCTGACCAAGATGCTGTTTAAAACCCTAACTTGAATCTGTCATTACCCAGGGACTTTATTTAATAAAGGGCAATAGCAGATAATATACAGATAAAGAGTGAGGGAGTCAGAGGAGAGGCACATCTCTGCACTGCATTTATTTTGAATCTATACTACTATATTTTTGTTTAAAACCTACATATCATTACCACTTCACTTCAATCATGCAAACAACACGTCAGATAAATGGCTTACAAATAAGAAAGGTAGTGTATGTGTTCTCTGTACGGTATGTATACCTTAAAGTTTTGTTTTTGTTTTCTCCTGCATGCAAGAATTGTTATGTCAGGTCCCCAAGAACAGTCCACATGCATGAGAGAGGCTAGAACAGAAAAATGACAATTTGATAGTCCTTAGATGTTTGCAATGAAATCTTTCGCATAATTATTCCACTGATTGTTTTTGAAGTGTGGCCGTAATGAGAATTCACCGGTGAGAAAACTCAAGCAAAAACAACAGCAGTGTCGAGCAAATTGCTGCTTTAGGGCGAGATGTGAGTGAAATAAGTGGAAAGAATGTTCATCCTATTTTCAGTCAAAGTTACACACCTGACTTATTTGCCGAATAATGGTCCAAATAAACTCCTACTTCTCATGCATGCCAGGTCTTTTCTGAAATAATTCAGATAGAAAGGTCTGAATTGTTATCCTGTTATTTGTTTTCAAGAGCAAGAGTTTGTTTAAAGTTCACAGCAGAATCCATCAATGCAACAGTCAACATGTGATTACCTCATTACAGACAAAATATAGTTGCTTGTTCTATTACACTTGTATTTATGTATGTTTTGACAGCTACTAGTTAATATTTTCCCATATCCCTAAATATAAAACAGCTGCCCATAATGGGCCCACCAACAGCCATTGCAAACTGGAGTCCCTGTTCTTGGTATAGATGGCCAATTGGTTTAGCTTGTTCTGCTGCACAAGAAGCATCTAAACTGTTTTCTGAGCCAGGAAAAACTCTGATGTTTCTGTCTCTGATGTATCGTATATATTGTTGGTCAGTCTGGGCCTTGCCAACAGGAAATGAAGGTGGTTTGTTGATGGGGGATTCATTTCTTGTCATTCAGATTCATTTACATTCCTCACAGTCCTAAATCATTGCGATTTAGTGGAACACTGAGTCACTTTTTGGCCACGGGTTCGGTGAAACTCTACATGAGTGGTGGGAGGAAATCAGGCACAAATGCACTTTAAGTGCAATTTAGTAGATTCAGGGAGTGGCTTTTCATCCAAATGAGATCAATGACAAACTTTTTTTGAATATCTGTCATATACAGCCCATTAAAAGCTGATAGACATTTTAAATCCATGGAAAGGATTTATTTTTCTTACGTTCTGTCTCAATGGTGTTACTGTTCTGACTTCAGAGTGACTCACTGTCACATTGAAGATCACCTTAATGACAAAATCAAATTTTCAGGTATTGTCCAGACATTTTTGACAAACCTAAGAATACACCGTGTATATTTAAGCAGTACTAATGTATAATTGAGCGGATTCAAAAGGAAGTTTTATTCATTCTAATTTTTATTTGTGGGTAATTTAGTCCCTACTTTTCTCTCTCTCTCTGCAGGCGTGTCCACGCGTGTTGCCGTTGTCGACGCTGTGACTTCACAGCTCCTGATTCGTCAGCCCTCCTTGACCATTTTAACTCGGCCCACTGTCATGACTCCTCTCCCATATTAAGTTCACTGACAACGACCTCCTTACCCACCTCACTGACGCCTTCGTTAACATACTCAGCCAATGGCTGCTCAGCTCCCTCTACCTTAGCCATTAAAGAAGAAAGCAAGGGGGATCTTCGCCTCCTCTACTCCCTTGCACCGCCTGAGGGACTGTTGGCAGAAGGAGGCAGAGAAGAGGCAGCAGGGGTGGTAAAAAGTGAGGGAGGTGAGGAGAAAGAAAGAGAGCGGGAGAAAGGCTGGGTTCTTGGGGAGACAAGAGGACTAGGGGAAAGAGGAGGTGAGCAGGCCCATGGTTTGCTCTGGGTGCCCAAGGAGCGAATGGGACCCGAACGAGGAGTAGAAAGAGGAGCAGGAGGTGGAAGCCCCTCTCTTTTCTCCTCCCCTCTCTCATTGTCGTTTGTTTCAGCCAATCATGAGGCCTTGCAGCAGAAAAGAGGCGTAGCTTCGCCTAGCATGGTTTACCTGGGAGACACCAAGTCGTTTTTGGGAGACACCAAGTCGTTTTTGGGAGATACCAAGCTGTACGGCGGAGGAAGGCCAGGAGGAGCCTGTGCAGGTGGAGGCGGAGGGGAGAAACAGAGCCAGATGCCTCAGCAGTACACAGGAGGAGGAGGAGGAGGAGGAGGAGGGAGTGGCGCTGGAGGAGGGCAGGAGAAAGGAGGAGCCGCTAAAGAGGAGTCACAATCCCTTCTACGGGTAAGGTGGAACATGTGCACACCCTCTTATTTCTCTCATTCCTAATATCCTTCAGCTTTTTTCGCTCTCATCTTTCTCCTTTGTCTAATTTACACCCTGGTTTTAGCTTTTAGCTCTGACTGTCTGGATGAAGGCCTTTGTAGCTCGATTTCTATAGCCAGATTCTACCTGCTTAGAGCAGAGTTGTAGTGCTTTCTTTAAATACACCTTCATCTTCATTTCCTTTGTATTACATGTGAAGATTAGACCTAATGCAAAGAGCAGCTACAATGAGATCTTATGCAGATTGACCTTGGCTAGCAAAGTGTGTACGAGCTTCCCCACGTGAGTGTTCATATCTCTGTGAGTTTTTGTCCATGTGCATATGCTTCCATGACATAATTTCCTCTCCCATAAGTTGTGTTCACCTTTTTTTTAATTAGATGTTAACTCACAACAGTGAGAAATGTGGCTGTTGCTACAGCAACAGGGAGGCAAACTGACAGTTTCCATGGTTACCACCTGTCAGTCAGTTCCTTCATCCTACTTTGCAGCCCACAATGCTTTTCACTTCACAGTGATGTCATGGACTGGTAGGAACAGACTGTGGTTTGCCTGTGCCGCAGAGCTTATTGGCTATGATCACATTAGATCAGAATAGACTGAACTGTGTGTGTGTGTGTGTGTGTGTGTGTGTGTGTGTGTGTGTGTGTGAGGTGTTGGCTGTAACTTGGCAGACTGGGCTGGGTGGGGCAGCAAGAGGTTAACTCATTATCGTGGGTGGGGCTGTGTGGGTCTAAGAGAGAGAGAGAGAGAGAGAGAGAGTGAGACAGAGAGAGAGACTGCATGCGTGTGAGAGAAAGGGAGGAAAATTGAGATGAAGATAGGGAGAGTCAGATGGAAATAAAAGGGTGTAGCAAAAAAAAGTTAACCCCTTAACATACAGCTTTCCCCTTTGTTCCCCTGTAACAAACAAGTTATACCATGTCCATTAGCAAGTTTTGTTGGCATTTGTATTCATTGTGGACTGCCAGGCTAGCTGTTTCTACTTGCTTCTAGTCTTTATGATAGGCTAAGCTAACAATGTCCTGACTCTAGCTCTGTACTTAACGCACAGACATTACATTGACTTTGATCTTCTCATCTAACTCCGGGAAAGTAAGCAAAGGGACATATTTCACTGTATCCTTTTCAGTCTGTACGAGCTTGTTCCAAACTCTTCATTGAAGCTATATGACGTTTACCCTGAAGAAAATAGTCAAACTCAAATTGGCTGCAACATTCAATAAAATGGAAACCTTTACATTTCCCTGAAATTCAGATGGAAATGTTTGCTGTCTTTTAAAGCTTTGGGATCTTCACTACAGATTTATAATTTGGATGCACATCATGAGATTGTAATCAGTGGGTCAGTAATTTCCATGTCTGCTAGGGTCGACTACACATGTGAAGGCATCCTACGATATCTACCCTACGAAGAAAAAAACCACATCATTTTTGGAATATTTCAGACCCTTCAGGACTTATTGCGTTCAGTGAGAGAGAAAAAGAAAAGAAGCCTTGTGAGTGTGTGAAGGTGAGAAGAAGATAGAGGGAGAGAGGGAGAGAAGGGACAAACAATTTAACAATGTATTAGAGGAGAAGCTGAAGATGACTTTAATCGCTTCATAATAAATGGCCTTTGCTACTATCTTTCTCCCTCTCCCTCATCTCACTACAGAATATTTATTCTCAGTTTCCATGGCATGCACTGACATGTCTAACGTGAATATACCACACACACCCAAGGCTGAGGTTGACTCATCACGGGGCAGGGTAAGGGAGGGGCACTGATGCAAAGGATCATCTGAAATAGCTTACACACACATATTGACACTTAAGGGTGACACACACAGACTTTGGTTCAATTTAAATGCAGCCTTTGACGCAAGAGGGCAGAGTCTGAATTATAAAAGGTGAATCTGCCCAAAATACAAATTGACTCTTTGTAAATGGCAATTGAAAAGTAGCAAGGGACAATGAAGAAGGAAGGGCTTAATAAAGAGCAATGATGGAAGGATGCAGCGAGTAGGTAGGCAGGGAGGAAGTGAAGGATTAAAAAGAGACAAAAACAGAAATAAATGGCCAAAGTCATATTTCATCTAAACACTGTTAAGTAAGTGTGTGTGTGTGTGTGTGTGTGTGTGTGTGTGTGTGTGTGTGTGTGTTTTGCACTTCTGTCTCCCGCATCCTCACTTGTTCTATTCTTCCCTGCATCGATCTGTCTCTCCCCTTTTTATTGTCATTCTTTTTCTTTCAGTTCCCTTCTTTTCTTAAAAGGACAACTTACCTGATACACAGATCGATACACACCTCACACACACACAATATTTTACACACACACACACACACACACACACACACACACACACACACACACACACACACACACACACACACAGTATCTAAGTTCTTAGTATTCTGGTATGGGAGGCTTTTTGCTTTGTATTGAGGAGAGAATATTTTCTTTTGAAAGGCCTGATCTATAATTGCTGCACACTGTTACCTTATTAAGACATTGCCCCACTATGGGCTTTGTTTTCATAGTGATTTATTACATTAAAGTCAGTCTATAGTCTGAAATTTTATTTTCTGACATTTTGACTAACTGTATGAGGCAAAGATGGAAAGCGTATGAGGTTTAGAGATTCAATTAAAGTAAAAGCTTGGTTAACGTTTTAGTTTATAAATGGAATGAAATAGACTTTGAGTGATGGTGGTTTTTCGAGTTAAGTTGGGCTGAGAAAGGTCCGCCTCTGAGCCAAACATGTAAACATATGTGAATCGACCCAAAACTTAGATCATCTAATAAATTCCAGATTGGGTTTTCAAAGGGAATTCCACCTCAATGACAGCAGAGAAGAGTAGATAAATGGACACACGAAGGGAGAGGAAGGAATTGTGGATGTGACCTTACAAACACAGTATAATTGTGTTCATCTTATAATGCAATGCTGAAATGTGAACCTTTGGGGTTTTAAAAGTCCCATGACATTCAATTCCATTTGAGTGGAGAGACAGACCGAGATAATAGAGAGACGAATTGAGAGAGATAAACGGGAATGTGTGCTCTCAGCAGATCAGAGAAGAGTTTCATTAAAGTTTCTCTCGTTTACATTTCTGCCCAACGGAGCTAATTATGTTTAAAAGACACACAACACACACAGATACACACAGCTGTATTTCCATAAAGTTCTCATTACTTGTGCGTTCTATTTCCCTTTTTTCCTCTTTCCTTGCGTAAATTCATGCATGTCAGTGTACATGTGCATCTCTGCGGCTTTGTGTGCTTTCCACTGCTTGTGTACTTACAGTAATTATGTGTGATGTGTTTGCATATGCATTCTCTCTGAGTGTTTTTGTGAGTGATTCTGTGTGTGTGTCTGTTTTGTAAGGAAATTAAAGCATGAATTGAACTTATTTTCCGTGCTGATAATTTAACATCGCTTTATATCCGCTACAGGAAATTATGGAGCTTATGCTCAAGTCAGAGTGTGTGTGTGTGTGTGTGTGTGTGTGTGTGTGTGTGTGTGTGTGTGTGTGTGTTCCTTAAGTGAACTGCTATGTTATCTGAATAATTTCCTTCTATTTCCTGGACCTTTTTGCCATTATTGTTTTGCAGTCCCACTATAAAATCAAAAGATCTATCACTTCAAATTGCCTTTAATGTATAATGTGTTATACGGTTTCTTCTGTCGCCCTTATATATAGACCTTTATTACTTTTTAGTGAAAGTGAAAAGCCCCTTTAAATAAGTGCTTTAAAGTAAAATATAGTGATAAAACTGATAAAATAAAATAAAAATAAATGGTTCGAAACCTGGCCCAGTTGATTGTTTTAACTGTAAAATATTCCACACCTTACAGATTTTGGTGTTATAAGTGTTTGTGTATGTGTTGATATTAAACTGAACTGAAACTTTTCAGACCATTTCATAATGTAGACAGTATACGATATGTGCTATTTATTCATCATTGAGAGTTATTTTGGCCTTGGTTGCTTCATTTCTTAATTTGCTGATGTGGAAGATTTAGCTTAGACAGACTTGACAATGCAGGCAAGGTGTATGCCACTGACTGACGGCTATTGACTGCTCCAGCAGCCATTAAACATCAATACAGCAGTATGGTTGTGGGCAGTCTGAGCTCAAAGGAGCATTTTCTGCAGACATCCTTATAAAGAGCTCATAGATGAGGATGCTCTGCTAAAGCCCGTTAGCGTCCTATATACAGTCCCTTATGGAAAATGTGAAAAGTTCTGTCTTTATTCTTTCTAGTTGCTGAAGTGCAGTTTGTGTGTGTGCATGTGTGTTTGAAAAGGGGAAGACGTACTGATATTCACCAAACTCCTCTCTCTCTCTCTTTCTACACCCATATACATACACAGACAGAGTTGTCTGTTCTGGGCCGTTCAGTTTGTTTTTTGTAGCAGTCACATTTCCCATCAGGACACAGACTCAAATAAACACAGCCATGCTGGAAAAAAGTGTGTGTGTGTGTGTGTGTGTGTGTGTGTGTGTGTGTGTGTGTGTGTGTGTGTGTGTGTGTGTGGTAATGTGCCTAGTGTATAAAGTCCAGGCTGTGTTTAATGTAACAGAAACATAATCAGACAACCTGTTGGCTGTAATTTTGACCTACGTGTGTGTGTGTGTGTGTGTCTCACAGTAATGATGACCCGTGTGTGGCTTTACACTGTGTGACAGTCCACAGCAGTCTCATTGTCTGCTAGGAATATTACATTTGGCTTGAAAAAACAAATTACACCATTTAAACCACATTTAAACCCATTTTGGCTATTCCACACATGCCACGCTTACCCACACATATTACAGATGACAACATACATAGTAGGACGGTGACAGCTTGGCATTTTTGGGCTCATAATACTCAAGAATTAGCGTATTTGCTTGACTATATCTTGGCTCATGTTTGGATCTTAATTCTCCTTTCAAGTGTGCTTTGAATTGTCTGATTGACTGATTCTGACTCGGGTTTGAAAAAGCATAAAAAGTTGTTCCTTCTCAACCTTCTTGGGAATTCTTACCGCATCACACCACTTCCGAAAGTGTAAAGTTAGTCATCAATCATAGAAAAGTACACTAAATTGACTTTAAAATCCCAGGATTTGGTAGTGTGGTTTGTCTTTGGGTTATTTTTTGGCAGCAGGGTTGGTGTAGTGATTAGTCATATGTCCCTCATCTAAAAGCTCAGGCTCAATCCCCTATGCCTGACGTATCTTCCCAGCTGAAGTGTCATTGAGCAAGACATTGAACCATTATTTTGCCCCAGGGCTGCCGCTGGGTAGCTGACCCTGCAGTCTGACCTTCCTGTGGAGAGGACCCACAAGGACAAGCAGTTCCTCCTTCTGGGATCAGTGGAGTATTAAAAGAGACATTCCTGTGATTGTCTAAACTTTACTGGCCCATTTCTAACAATCCGCACCAATCTGGCGCCAAAGTAGGAAAAGCCATTCAAAGTATTCAGATAGTTTTTGCACCAGCCCCTTGATCATACAAGAATCTGGATCTGAAAGGCATTTACACAAAAATGCAGTAGTTTATATCTCGTATCACGTAATACGATTTGATTAGTTTGACTTGAGCCTAACATGCTGTGTATTCAGATGTCTTCTCTTTCCAATTAGTTATTTCATTGGTTCAGACACATGTCGCTTACACACACACAGCCTTTTCATTGGTTCAGTTGGGCATGCATGACACAGATGTTCCACTCTCTCCGCCAGTGAACCAACCAGGTGTTTTTCATCATGTCGACATGGCAACGGTAAAATACAGTGGTTATTTTAGCTCCTAGCTGTAATTTAGACGTTTACATCAATTACTTTTACAATCAACTTACACACACACTACTGGAAGTCTGTGTGTGCATGTGTGTGTTCTTTTTATATTTCTCAGTGTTTTTCTGCCATGGCTTGCACACCCAGTCCCTCAGTGCTTGTGTGTCGCTCTCTCATTCTTTCTCTCTCTCTCTCTCTCTCTCTCTCTCTCTCTCTCTCTCTCTCTCTCTCTCTTGTGTAATTTGGGAGCAATTCACTACAGGCTGTGTGTGTATGTGCATGGATGTACATACAGTATGTGTGTGCATGCAGACGTGCATATGCTTGTGTGTTCACACATGGAACCAATATTGAGGCCAGATGATAATTTTGCTACAACAAGACCTCTACACGCAACGCTAGCCAGCTACACACACACACACACACACACACACACACACACACACACACACACACACACACACACACACACACTCAGAAATGCATTGGGGTACACCATTCTGGCAGCACTTGTGTAATTAGGAAGCTGATTGGTTAGATTAAATGTCCATCTGACCCCTGACCAATAGTTAATTTGAAAACCCTGCTTGCTTTCCCCTTTCTTCTGTCTCCAGGCTCTCCTTTCCTTCCCTCATCTCTTCTTTTAATCTGAAGTTCTTTGTGTCAATCAGGCCTTTTTCTTTAGTGAATGATGTAATTTGACAAACGAGAGAAAAGAGGCTGGAGAAAATGAATAGTTAATATAAAACTGCTTCCAGTGAATTACTTAAAGTAGATTGATAAATGACTACAAATGTTTTACTTTATTTCAGTTTGTATCCATCATTGTATCTAGGCAATATAATGTAAAAAATATCCTGCTTAGCAGAAACACCTAATGAAGAAATGTACAATGAACAATGTACATCTGTTAAACGTATCAGTTGAAAAAGTTTCTTGTCTGTAATGTTTTTCTTTTTCTTATTTCATTCTCCTTTCTTTTTTGTCTTTAAGTCTCTTCTGTACATTGCACAATGTCACTGATAAGCGTAGTTTAGGAGAACTTGCATTCCAGTGGAAGGATGCGTCTTGTAGCATTAAGGCGGGCGGGGGAGTGCTAATACACAGATGTGAATTGTGTCACAGCATACAAGCTAAAAAAAAAAAAGTCTTGCATTTTGGCCACGTTTGAGTAAGAAAATTGGGAATCATCATCACAGCAGCACACCTCCTTCCCTGTAATGAGAAAGTAGATTTAGTAAAGAAGCTAAAGGTGCAGTACCAATGTTCAGATTCATATCACATAAGCACACAAGCACCCACCCACACTCTCCAACATGTACAATATATGCACGCACAAACACAGACTCGACTAGTTATTTTGACACGTTAATCTACTGTGTGTGTGTGTGTGTGTGTGTGTGTGTGTGTGTGTGTGTGTGAAAGCTAGAGAGAAAGAGAAAGACATTGAGGAATGTGTGTGTTTGTGCGAGCAATGCCATGGCAACCTTGGCGGTCCAAGGCCCTCCTGGCAAGGTAGCAAGATGGCCCTGGGCACGTGCACGCGCAGCAGACTGTGCCATCCCAGCAGTGTGTGTGCATGTGTGAGAGGAATGTAAAGTGAAGATTTTAACTTTTAACTTCTCTCAGTGGAAACGCCGCACATCCACCCTCAAACTTATAATACATATATGTATGTGGGGGTGAATGCTTGAGAAGGATACATCAGTTTTCTCTCTTTTATTCTGTCCAGCTCTCCCTTAACTCCTCCTTTTCTCTTTTTTTCTGTCTCCCCCCTCAGTCTCCTGTGAGCTCTTCGCTCATTAGGAATTCTCCACTAGTGTGTGCACGTGTGTGTGTGTGTGTCTCTGTGCGTGTGTTCATGAATTCTGCTCCGCTTACATGATGCATCTTGTATACTCGATTTCCCTTAAGACCATTTCTCTTTTGTTCTCTCTCTCTCTCTCTCTCTCTCTCTCTCTCTCTCTATTTGGATGTACAACACAACAGGACCAGACACAATTTAGCACAGCTTCAACTGTTCAAGACTTGTATGCTTCCATAGTATATATCGACGTGTATTGTGTTTCCGTCGTCCTGTGTAGCTCAGTGGAGAGAGTCAAAGCTAAAGACATTATTGTCCGGTTGTTAAGGGTGTCACAATTTTGATTTTAATTCGAAATCGACCGAAATTAAGTCACAATCTCGAACTTTGAATAAAAAAATTGAATTGTTGATGCAGCCACGCCCCCATGTCACGTCCGGTTGGCTTGCCAAGCAGAAAAAAACACACACAAGTTGAAGTGCTGCGAGTCAACCTCCTCTAACTTAGCTACAGCCAGTCAAAAGACAGCGTGGCAACTGCAGATGCAGGAGATCCATCGACAGAACTTGAATCCCCTCCTCTTTCACTGAAGTCGCCGGTGAACTGGGCCCATAGCAGTGCTTCGCCTTCTGAGAATATAGTTCCCAGTATGTTTACGGTTAGAAGATGGCTGTGTCTCATGTGACCTTGTTATTTGTACACGCTGTGACTATACAAATCACAACATGTAAATAGGAAAATGTTGGCGTTACCTCCAAGATCTGGGCTAAACTAGGCTAGCGGTGGGTGCGCCAGACAGAGTTACGACATGCACGGAGATGAGAAGGGTATGTATGGACTTATCTAACTCTGGGGGAGTTAATAATAAGGAGTTGAATAAGCTAAAGTCCCAATAAGTCGGCGTGTTCCTTTAAGTCAAGTCATTTTAATTTATATAGCTCAATATCACAAATGACTCAAGAGGCTTAACAATTTGTAAAGCATACGAGACCCTTTGTCCTCGGTCCCTCTCTTCGGATAAGGACATTCTCGCCCTCCAGAAAACACTTTAATGGGGAACCCTCTCCATGGACGCGCAGACATCCAATAGATGGCATGTGTACAGAATAACAAACAATAAAATTACCTTTATAAAAACAAAACTGACAGCACTGTTCACAATTCTATGGAAACTGTGACCGATGTGCAGAAACCTTTTTGGAGAATTGGTGACGCTAATGGAACAAAAATAACGGACACAAAACCTAACGAGCCTCCTCAAATTACACAGCCCTCTAATCATTATCATCATTAAGTAAACCACTTAAACCAACGGTCAGTGTCATGCATTAACCATTAACCAAGGTGAGAAAACACTCAGCATATACACTGATTCACAGATACATTTTACTTTATTTACAGTCTGACAGCAGAAACACCAAATAAACATAATCAACCTGTAATGCACTGTGTTTCCCCCCCCCCGTTGATTCGTTGTTGCCATAGTACTGTGCAACAGTGTATGCAAAGAACATAAGATACAACATTTGCTCTTGTTTTAAAAAATCCCCCTTTGACATAGGAGCTCTGATGTTTTTCACTAGTTTTTATGAATTTTTAGTTTTCATGTTTTAATATTTGTTATGACACCGGCCTGTATTTTGGGCTATTAGAGGTTAAAAATCAAAAAGGTTATTTTGGATATATAATTCAAGCTCACAGTGAATATAGACAGATATAACCAACTAAAGTACAGTATGGAAGTGATTAATCAAGTGTTTTCCCTATTGTCACACTGTACTCTCCAGTAGTTTTTTGGTGCATGTTCATAGTAGAGAGAAATGATTTTATTCAAAGAGAAAGACACAAGGTGAGTGTACTTTGTGCAGTTAGATATCAGTTTTAATAATTGTGTAATTTGTGTATATGTTTTTTATGCATTGTGTGTGTGTGTGTGTGTGTGTGTGTGTGTGTGTGTGTTTGTGTGTGTGTGTTGTTGCTTGAAGTGCGTCATTGCTGCAGATGTTTGGCTTCTAAAGTTGCCACACACACACACACACACACACACACACACACACACACACACACACACACACACACATGCTCTGACACAAACATTCCCACAGTCAGGTCCCCTAGTCCCATCTATCCTGTTCCTTAATAGTCCAGGTGCAGCCAAACAATGGGTGTGTGCACGCATGCCCTTGTGGGTGTGTGTGTCACTCTTAGCTACTGCTGTGCTCACATGTCCTTGAGCATTTTTGCCGTCTTTATGATTTTGCTGTATAAACATCAAACTGGATATAACTTATAAAAGATCTCACATAACACACACACACACACACACACACACACACACACATAGCCTCGTGTGTCCATTTGCACCAGATCATCTATGTATATACTATGTTATCTCTTCTCTCAGAAATGTTGGAACCATGATCCATCTTTCTTACTGAAACTGAATATTCTTCTGTTATTAAAGCCAACTCTGATAGGATCCACTTTCTGTCCTACATTTCTTCCTGTATTATTTTGGGTTCACGTCACTAAGATAACAAAACCAATTTTAGAGAGAAAAGCCTCTCTGAAAGTGGATCCATGTTATTCCTTTGATCTAACACAGCTCATTGATTAGGAACAACTCTCTCTCTCTCAAAGCCACAGACCAGAGAGTCACAGCTTTAATGTGTTATGCTACCAAGAGACTACTACGCTACAAAAATAAATAGATAAAATAAATAAATAGAAGGCAGACAGAAAAATAGCAGTGGAATTTCATTCATTCTGTGTTTGTAGGCACATTAGCGCCACCAACTGTCGATCAGTGAAATGTTGCTGAATAAATAGCAGGATGTGATCAAGCACAATACAAACAAAACCGAGACCAACTCATAAAAACATCACTCCGTAGCGCTACTAGTGGTCAAAAACTCCATATGGTACATTTAATCACTGATTGCACTTACAGTATGGTTCAACGTTAGACTTTGAAATTTATCTCAAACATGTCAAAGCTACATAGTACACAGTTTGACTTAGTGAGTCAATGTCTTTTTTTCTGTATACAGTTAAACGTTACACACACAACCGCATATATATGAATATGTGTGACACACCTTCGAAACAGATGAACATATGTGAAAGATCACTTTAAAGCCCCCTTTTTGCAGATCAACCAGGAAACAAGTGTTGCATTACCTCAAGACCACCGAGAGAGAGAGAGAGAGAGAGAGAGAGAGAGAGAGCACCAAAGAGAAGAGAGTAAGAGACAGCAAGAGCAGAGAGAGACGACAAAGACAGGAAGATAAGAGAGAAGACGCAGAGTAGACTGAAAGAGAAAGGGGAGCAGCTGCCAAGCTCTGAGTGGGGTTAAGCATCACCACAAGTACAACCTAATAAGGTCTGAAAGTGTGTGTGCACACACACACACACACACACACACACACACACACACACACACACACGCGTATACACAGACTTGGCCAGTGTTCAAAATCAGTGTTTCTGCAGTAAGCAACAGTAAGCCATAACTCACATCTGCCTCCAGAGCCTCCAAAGCTGAATACTATTTTTTTCTCCTTTTTCCACTTTTAACATTACCATAAGTATTTAGTCTTGAACAAAAGCAGTTTACACAACTACTACTAGTAGGAGCCAGTGTCTATTCTGTGTCTGTAGAAATGTGCGACATCTGAGAGAGTGAAAATGAATATGACTCTGTGTAGATTGTACTCAAAGTCACACATTGATGGTCACAGGATGTGTTGCAACATCGGCAGGTATCCTGTCTGCTGTGCGTTAGTATGTTAGCCTGCCATCAACCAAGCTGTACACCAGTGTTGTAGTCAAGACCACCTACACCGAGACCAAGTCATCACCAAGACCAGAGTGTATCGAGACCGATACTTTGAGGGTCAGATTTGTGTTAGACAGCCAGAGCTTCTTCTCCTGTCTCCCGTATTCACTTTCTTGGGAGTGTGTGTAAAGGCGGCAGGGAGAGGTGGGTTTACGGTAACAATAGGCCTAAATCAGACAATGCACATGCAATTCAGCGAAAATCCCTGCAGTTGTGGTCTTGACCGGTCTTGAAATAAAATCTTGAGTCTTCTTTATCTAAGTAAAAAGTAAGTAAAAATGCGGTCAATTCCGAGACGAGACCTTAAAAAATTGAGACCAAGACTGGTCTTGAGTACTACAACACTGCTGTACACTAGAGCTGGAGGTACAAAGGTACAGGTACAAATCACATTCTCTGGTTTGAGCAAGAAGTAGTGATCTAGTTTTGAGGCCAAATGCAAGAAAAAAACTCGTAGTGATTCACTGTTATTAGGCACTTCCTAAACACTTTCACCACCTTTGTGTTTCTCAGTTTTTTAGTTGGGTATCTCAATTTTCTTTAATATTATTATACAGAGGGGTTACTGATTAGATGAAAAAGTTTTGGTGGTGATCCATACGTGTGTTTTTCACTATGAGATGATTAGTATTTTTAGCTGGACTAGTATGATGAGTTCATGAGCTGTGAAGAAGGTCTGCACACAATACTTTCATGTTTACATGTTATGCTAGCATCCACATGCATCTGTCTTGTACAGACAACTCTTCAAGACAACTGTTAAACAAACATGAACACCACAGAGGCTGCAGCATTGCGAATTAGACAGCAACAATACTGTGGAAGGCCTAAACAAACTTTGCAAGCTAAGTAATAGGTGTTGAGTCCCTAGCAAGCACTAAGTGAGGAATGAATGTTGACATTGCTGCCTGCAACGCAGCCCTCCTAAGTAACCTAAGAAGCCAAGATGAAAATCGTCAACTCCCACAGTATTCAGACAATAAAAATTAAATCACACACACACACACACACACACACACACACACACACACACACACACACACACACGGAAAACAATGTAGACAACTCCTGTTTGCTCCGTCCTTCTCCCCCTTGAGGCAGGAAAAAAGCAAAGGAGCTTTGCAAAACAAAATGAATAATGGGAGGATGGAGAGATGAGGGATAACTTTGCCCCCCCCCCCACCTCTCTCACTGAGTGGTTATCACTTTCTCTCACTGAGTGCCTATTCTCTCTCTCCTTCTCTCTATATCTCCCCTTCTCTGCTGAAGAGAGATTAAAAGCTGATAGAAGATTGCAAAGACATGTTGCACTCCTGTTCTTACACACAAACACACACACACACACACACACACACACACACACACACACACAAATGCATATGGACAGTAACATTAGCTCTTGTATAGCTGGGAGCTCTTGATGTAAAACACATGTTCCTGCCTTGGCAGTGTGTGTCTGTGTCTACGGCTGTTAAAACCAACTTTAAACTTTATCGCTCCATCAGTTCAGAGACAAGGAACGATTCATTCAGAGAGAGCGAGAGTGAGCAAGTGGTGTCTGTCTGTCTCTCTGTGTGTGTGTGTGTGTGTGTGTGTGTGTGTGTGTGTTTGTGTGCGCGTGTGTGTGTGTGTGTGTGCGTGCGTGCGTGCGTGTTTGTGTGTGTGTAAGAGTGAAACACTGATTGACAGAATTTCTCCCTTCAGTATTAATCAAACCTTTTGAATGTCAAACACACTGATGTTCAGGCTATGGATTACTCCAAAAATCCACACTGTCGTTCTGTTCCTTTTAATGATACATGACATTGCCTCCTATGTGTAGTAAATGACGAAATTTTGAAATAGTGTCTCTATTACATAGGTTGTCCACTAGAGAGCACTGACAAGAATGTATCCAGTATGCATGCCCAGTATGTTGATTTGTTTAACGATTCATTGTTCATGTCATGTGTTAATGTTAAAAAAGTTAAAGGGGTGATAGAATGATTATATAGGGTATTTCACACTGTTCCTTAAGGTCTCCTAATAGGGTATGTAACATTGGTTGGGCTGAAAATTGCCCAAATGCTATTTTATTAGGCACTTAACTACCCTGTGAATAAGGCTCTATTTGGAACAAGAGCTTTTCTTCCAAATATGGTATGCTCATGAATATTTAGATGAGCCGCGCGCTGATTGGTTTGAGCGAACCCCATAGAAACACATTGGAGACGAGACAGCAGGTCTCATATTTCAGACACTGCAAAGGTATACATTGTTTGTCGGGCTATTTCGTTATTAAATTCACTTCTGAGACTTTTTGGGCTGTTTTACGGAAATTGATGGCTAATTGCAAATTTAGTAAGACGTGTCGGACTTTAGGAGCTCCACACAGTCTGACGAGAAAGCGGCAACCTCCATACCCAGTTAAAGTCACCGGTTGTCGGTTACTGGACGACCGGGGCTCGGGAGCTGCAAGCTAGGCTATGTGTCCCATTTAATCCTATGGGAAAAGATCGTTGCTACACTTTCGGCATAACTATCGTATATTTACAGTTTGAATTTCGTCACGCCACTTACATAACATGTACCCCAAGGTCTTATAAAGCTAACAATGGTGTCCGATTTGAATTTAATTAATTTTTGTGAACATTAGGGGTTTTGTTAGCTGCTACTGTCCCTCCAATCCTATGTGTACAGATCGCGGCTAGTTAGCTGCATTTTCGGCGTAATTCGAGTATATTTACAGTTTGAATTTCGTCACGTCACTTATATAACATCTACCCCAAGGTCTTATAAAGCTAACTATGGTGTCCGATTTCAATTTAATGCATTTTTGTGAACATTAGGGATTTCGTTAGCTGCTACTGTCCCTTCAATCCTATGAATCGCGGCTAGCTGCAGGCCCTGGAGCTCCATCAGGGCCTCGGCATTTTGTAGTCCAGTAACCCAGAAACGGTGACTTTGCGCGGGTATGGAGCGCCGCGGGCTTCCCTTCGTGACGGAGATCCAGCTAGCTCACAGCAAGCCGGAGTCTATGAAGTAGGACACGCCAGGCGGCGAGGCAGCACCGGCCGCTGTCACGTAGCCTGCTGGGCTCCTGCTGAACTGCGACACATAGTCGGACAAAATTTGCAATTAGCCATCAATTTTCGTAAAACGGCCCATATTTGACCTCTACATAGTTGATTTCTCGCCTAAAAAAGTCTCAGAAGTGAATTAAGTAATTCAATAGTGGACCTCTGGAGATCTGCATGACCTAGCTAGATTCAGAAGACTAAGCTGACCTCAGGTCAGTGGTGTAGCCTATGCAAATGTTGGAGCGTGACAAAGACTAGGAGTTGGGATGCTTACGTCAGCTTCCAGCTTTGTTGAGATTCGCCCGTTTTCAGCGGCAGTTTCAAAATGTGAGATTTGCAGAGGATAGGGGTATCAATGGGATTTTGAGCTTCTATGTATGTCCTATTTACCCACCGAACTGTCGTTATTCAACTATGACAAGGTAAAATCGGTTTTGCATTCTATCACCCCTTTAACGCTGGGCCGATATATAATTATCAGGTTTTTTAAACTCCCAAATATCAGTATATCTCCCAGTGAACATAAGCAAAACTTAATTTTCTCATTGTTTAAACACAGCTATTGCAGAAATAAATAACCATCAAACATTCAACAGATCATCTAATTTAGAGACAGGTGCTCTGGGATTTTTAGTCTCCTTTTCCACATCTGCATGTCTCTTTATTAATACATTAATTACATCTATTAAACATTAGAGAGAGAACAGGATGACTCTGTTGTTGTCAACTCATGTCTGAAAATTGTGCATCAATTGCTGCTGTTTTTTTTTAACCCATCAGTAGACTGGTTTGCCTGTTTTTTACAGTTCTTTAAATGCGATGGAAATGCTAAAAAGATTGCGCAAAGGGGACTTTGTTGAGTTTGTGAGTTTAGTTCCTGTGGCTCCTCAGTATCTGGAACCATTCAGTCAAAACGGGCTTGAAGCTGATTCATGTCACCTAAATTGTAATTGTGGAATAGGTCTGAAACAGAACAGCAGCCCTGACGCAATGTCTGCTTTTGGTCAACCAACAACATGGGTTTAGTCTCGTAGAAAAAATAAAATACAGGTGACTTCAACATGTACACATATTTTACTCTCTGCTCTGTGTTGCATCAGTCTTCAAATTATCCCATTCTGTTTCTAACATAATTAAAAAAGGAAGAAATAACAGAGATGGCTACTTGCTTAAAAGGTATAATCCATCAAAGAAGAATCAGCAAATAAACATAAGAAGTACATTTCTGGCTTGTGTTTATGCAGTGCCCTAAGTTTAGTTCTATTTTTATTCTTTTTGTGTCTCTGAAACACTGGATCAGAACTGTAGTCACATTTAAACTAAATTGCAGAGTGCTCTGAAGCTAAAGCAATGAAACATACGTCGATAACATTTTGTTAAACCGTTTGATAG
Source organism: Sander vitreus (assembly GCF_031162955.1). NCBI lineage: Eukaryota > Metazoa > Chordata > Actinopteri > Perciformes > Percidae > Sander > Sander vitreus. Next base: position 13,203,687 of record NC_135868.1, read on the forward strand.
GACGGTCAACCACGGTGAGTGAAATAACAGAAAACAAATAGATTTGCTTGATAAAGGTTTCTTCTTGCCGCCAGTCGTTCTAGCAGACTGAACTCATCTACATTTAGATTCACCGGCCAACGTGTGTGGTCATCCGTGCCTTTGATTTAGAATGTGTATTTGTGTGGGTGTGTGTGAGCTTTATTGACCAGCAGATGAAGACCGTGTGTGATGAGAAGCAGGCGACCAGATGGACTTATGGGAAATAAAAACCTTTTATTTATTTATACTCTTTGATTAAATGGCATTTGTTTCTGTCTCTTGGTGTGTATGTGTGTCCATGCATGGTGGTGGTGGTGGTGGTGGTGGTGTGTGTGTGTGTGTGTGTGTGTGTGTGTGTGTGTGTGTGTGTGTGTGTGTGTGTGTGTGTGTGTGTGTGTGTGTGTGTGTGTGTGTGTGTGTGTGTGTGTGTGTGTGTGTGCGCCTTGTATTTAATGACAAATAGAATAGAGGGATCAGAGCAATCAAGTTTGAATGATTACTATGGGAACGAGGGAGAGAGACTGATAGGGAGGGAGAGAAAGGGAAGGAAAAGAGACAAAGTTAGATTACGAAACCAACTAATTCTTACACAACAGAAATTATTGCTACTGTTTGTTGATCTCTTTCTCTCTTTTATTCTCTCCTTTTGTCTGTGATCTATCAGTCTCTCTATTTATTAATCTTCGTGAGATGGATACCAGTATTTCCTCATGTTTTTTTACTTTCCTTGCCTCTTTGTGCCCCCTCCCCCTGTTCCTCCTCTCCTTCTCTCGTTTCTATCAATATCTTTCTCTGCATCAGTGCTTCTGTAATAATGCCATTAATTACAGCTGTTTAAAAGTTAAGCTTTTACAATATTGCCCCCAGATATTTTCTGTTACCTATTCATATGAGCTCTTTCTTTAGTTTTAAAGAGATCAGATGCATGAAAACTACATAATTGCATATCGTGGTCGTTATGGCTGTAACTAGGAGATTTTTTTTTTTTGATTAATTGATTCTTGGCTTTATCTACAAAACTTAAAAAATAAAATACCCATTACAATTTTCCACAGCCCAAAGTCACGTCTTCAATGTGTGTGTTTTGTCTGACCAACAGCCAAAACAAAATCTATTTACTTTAATGTACAACCAAGAAAATAATTACATTCAGGAACCTGGGCCCATCAAATATTTATAGTTTTTGCTTGAAAAATTACTTAAACGTTTCACCTATTATTAAAACAGTTGATTCATTTTTGCCAGTTCATAAATATTTGGTGTACATTAAATCCAGGTTGGGAGAACTGATATGTTTTTTTTTTTTTTTTTATGCACCTTCCTCATTAGTCGGAGTCAGGCTCCGACTAATGAGGACTAAAATGGCTTTTTAGAAAGTGAAAAATGTAGAGTCATCCTGTAGAGGTTTCATTCCAAAATATGCATTACTGTTTAACACACGTCTCAAAACAGACTCAGTGCAGCCAAACACTATGAACAATCCTCACTGAGATGACACACACACTGTCACTCAGAACAGACTGAGAATAAAAACACTAGCATCAAACACCAATACAGAAAATACAAACTTTTCATCTTTATTTGAATAATTTGAGTGACTTCATACAAAGCAATATTTTTAATAATAAAGAGTGACATTCTTTCACGTGATTTATTTAAATTTTAGAACGTAACAAT